>NC_091335.1:29210700-29313200 GCF_038502225.1 Cherax quadricarinatus
GTAAATAATGTTTGTGTTTAATTTTCCACCGCCATACCTGGAGAATGACACATCTGATCGGCTTCAAACTTTCATTGTTGTGGGGTTTTATTAAAAATAAAACTTGACGTTCCCACTGAACTGCGTAAATTTCAGTTTGAGAGTTTTATTAAATAAAGTGTTTCTCAAGAATGCCTCTTCTGATCGACTTCAAACCCTCAACACCTTCCTATCTTATCTGGAGTTATTCTTTCGTTTACTTTTGCCAATTTATTACATAATTACAATTAAAATCAAATACATTTTTAGATTACAGAGAATTTTACGTACAATGTCAACGAGAATTTTTTTTTTGAAAAAAAAAAATCACGCTTAGAGATTTTTTTGTCGTTTAAGGAGATTAAATTCTCGATTTTTGTAAATTTTCTCATTGCCATTTATCATTTATTTCTCTCAAGTTTAAATTCATATTTCGAGAACTCACTCACTCTCTCTCTCTCTCTCTCTCTCTCTCTCTCTCTCTCTATGTTCCTGAATGCACTGAGTATATAATAAAGCTGAGCATTTCCCACAAATTAGGTCAGTTTTGTCCCAGGATGCGACCCACACCAGTCCACTAACACCCAGGATGCGACCCACACCAGTCCACTAACACCCAGGATGCGACCCACACCAGTCCACTAACACCCAGGATGCGACCCACACCAGTCCACTAACACCCAGGATGTGACCCACACCAGTCCACTAACACCCAGGATGTGACCCACACCAGTCCACTAGCACCCAGGATGCGACCCACACCAGTTCACTAACACCCAGGATGTGACCCACACCAGTCCACTAACACCCAGGATGCGACCCACACCAGTCCACTAGCACCCAGGATGCGACCCACACCAGTTCACTAACACCCAGGATGCGACCCACACCAGTCCACTGGCACCCAGGATGCGACCCACACCAGTCCACTAGCACCCAGGATGCGACCCACACCAGTTCACTAACACCCAGGTACCCATTTTACTGATGGGTGAACATAGACAACCAGTGTAAAGAAACACACCCAGTGTTTTTACCCTGGCAGAGAATCGACCCCGGACAATTGCTGTGTGAAGCGAGAGCTTTAGCCACCTGGCAACGGGGCACCGTATCTCCCTAAAACTTATGTTCAGCTGCTCACAGACTTCCTGGTCACCGCTAGTGAGCTTTCTTCCTTCCTTCTTCAATCTTATTACCTGCTCCTTCACAGTTGTCTTCCTTCTGATATATTGTACATCATCTCTGGCCCAGATTTAGCTTTTGATGTCATGTCATTCTTATATTTTTGTTCTGCTTCTCTTCTTACCCACGGGAATTTATTTCTGGATCTTCTTTTTGTCTTCTTATTATCTGATGTTGTTTGCTTCCTATATTTCTTACATATTCTCCCACATTTGTGTATTAGTTCCCTGCACTTCTGGGTGAATCATGGGCTGGTTCTCTTGTGTGTGTGTGTGTGTGTGTGTGTGTGTGTGTGTGTGTGTGTGTGTGTGTGTGTGTGTGTGTGTGTGTGTGTGTGTGTGTGTGTGTGTGTGTGTACTCATCTATTTGTAATCACCTATTTGTGGTTGCAGGGGTCGAGTCACAGCTCCTGGCCCCGCCTCTTCGCTGTGTGTGTGTGCGTGTGTGTGTGTGTGTGTGTGTGTGTGTGTGTGTGTATGTGTGTGTGTACTCACCTAATTGTACTCACCTAATTGTGGTTGCAGGGGTCGAGACTCAGCTCCTGGCCCCGCCTCTTCACTGATCGCTACTGGATCCTCTCTCTCTCTGCTTCCTGAGCTTTGTCATACCTCTTCTTAAAACTATGTATGGTTCCTGCCTCCACTACTTCACTTGCTAGGCTATTCCACTTGCTGACAACTCTATGACTGAAGAAATACTTCCTAACGTCCCTGTGACTCGTCTGAGTCTTCAGCTTCCTGTTGTGACCCCTTGTCCCTGTGTCCCCTCTCTGGAACATCCTATCTCTGTCCACTTTGTCTATTCCCCGCAGTATCTTGTATGTCATTATCATGTCTCCCCTGACCCTTCTGTCCTCCAGTGTCGTCAGTCCGATTTCCCTTAACCTTTCCTCGTACGACATTCCCTTGAGCTCTGGGACTAGCCTTGTTGCAAACCTTTGTACTTTCTCTAACTTCTTGACGTGCTTGACCAGATGTGGGTTCCAGACTGGTGCTGCATACTCCAGTATGGGCCTAACATACACAGTGTACAGTGTCTTGAACGATTCCTTATTAAGGTATCGGAACGCTATTCTCAGGTTAGCAAGGCGCCCGTGTGCTGCAGCGGTTATTTGGTTGATGTGTGCCTCCGGTGATGTGCTCGGTGTTATGGTCACCCCAAGGTCTTTCTCCCTGAGTGAGGTCTGTAGTCTTTGTCCACCTAGCCTATACTCTGTCTGCGGTCTTCTTTGCCCCTCCCCAATCTTCATGACTTTGCATTTGGCTGGATTGAATTCGAGAAGCCAGTTGCTGGACCACATGTCCAGCCTGTCCAGGTCTCTTTGCAGTCCTGCCTCATCCTCGTCCGATTTAATTCTTCTCATCAACTTCACGTCATCTGCGAACAGGGACACTTCAGAATCTATTCCTTCCATCATGTCGTTCACATATATCAAAAATAGCACAGGTCCTAGAACTGACCCCTGTGGGACCCCGCTCGTAACAGGCGCCCACTGTGATACCTCTTCACGTACCATGACTCGTTGCTGCCTCCCTGTCAGGTATTCTCTTATCCATTGCAGTGCCCTCCCTTTTACGTGCGCCTGATCCTCCAGCTTCTGCACTAATCTCTTGTGGGGAACTGTGTCAAAGGCCTTCCTGCAGTCTAGGAAAACGCAATCTACCCACCCCTCTCTCTCGTGTCTTACTTCTGTTACCTTGTCATAAAACTCCAGGAGGTTTGTGATACAAGATTTGCCTTCCATGAACCCATGCTGGTTTTCATTTATAATCTCGTTCCTTTCCAGGTGTTCGACCACTCTCCTCCTGATAATCTTCTCCATGACTCTGCACACAATACATGTCAGAGACACAGGTCTGTAGTTTAGTGCCTCGTTTCTGTTTCCTGTCTTAAATATGGGGACTACATTAGCTGTCTTCCATTTCTCAGGTAGTTGCTCAGTTTCAAGGGATGTGTTGAAGATTGTGGTTAGAGGCACACACAGCATCTCTGCTCCTTCTCTAAGGACCCATGGGGAGATGTTGTCCGGTCCCATCGCCTTTGAGGTGTCAAGGTCACTTAAGAGCTTCTTCACCTCCTCCTCAGTTGTTCGTATGTCATCCAACACTTGTTGGTATATTCCTTCTTGATGTTCCCTTCTGTGCTGTCTTCCCACAGCCCTTCCTGTCTCTACTGTAAAAACTTCCTTAAATCTCCTGTTCAGCTCCTCACATACCTCCTGATCATTTCTTGTGAGTTCTCCACCTTCTGTCCTTAATCTGATCACTTGGTCTTTGACTGTTGTCTTCCTCCTGATGTGGCTATACAACAGTTTCGGGTCAGTCTTGATTCTCGATGCTATGTCATTTTCATACTGTCGCTGGGCCTCCCTCCTTACCTGTGCGTACTCATTCCTGGCTCTGCGACTGATCTCCCTATTTTCGTGTGTTCTCTGCCTTCTGTACTTTTTCCATTCTCTATTGCAATTTGTTTTTTCCTCCTTACACCGTCGGGTAAACCAGGGGCTCGTTCTGGTCTTCCCGTTGTTGCTGTTGCCCTTGGGAATAAACCTTTCCACTGCCTCCTTGCATTTTGTTGTTACATATTCCATCATTTCATTTACTGGCTTTCCTGCCAGTTCTCTGTCCCACTGGACCTCCCGCAGGTAGTTCTTCAACCCTATGTAGTCCCCTCTTTTATAGTCAGGCTTTTCCCATTCAACTCCTGTTATTCTCTCCACTTGCAGCTCTACTATGTATTCAAAGCACAGAACCACGTGGTCGCTAGCTCCTAGGGGACTCTCATACTTGATGTCCTCAATATCTGAGCTGCCCAGGGTGAACACAAGGTTCAATCTTGCTGGTTCATCCTCCCCTCTCACTCTGGTAGTGTCCTTAACATGTTGGTGCATGAGGTTTTCCAGCACCACGTCCAACATCCTGGCTCTCCATGTTTCGGGACCCCCATGTGTGTGTGTGTGTGTGTGTGTGTGTGTGTGTGTGTGTGTGTGTGTGTGTGTGTTTGTCTTCTCACATATATGTGGTTGCAGGGATTGAGTCAACTCCTGGCCCCACCTCTTCGCCTGTCGTTACTAAATTATTCCCCCCTCTCTCTCTCTCTTTCTCGGCTACAGGAGCCTTGTCGTACGTCTTCTTAAAACTATGTATGTATCCTGCCTCCACTACTTCATTCGCCAGACTGTTCCATTTCCTGGCAACTCTATGACTAAACAAATACTAACATCCATCTTAAATTATAATTTTTTCAAATTCCAGTTTTGCTCCCTTGTTCCTATTTCCCAACTCTGAAGCATTCTGTCCCTCTTCACCTTGTCAATTCGTCTCAGTATTTTGTACAATGTTATCATGTCTCCACCAGTCCTGCTATCTATCAGCATCATCAGGATGAGTACCGTTTTACCTCTCCTCATAGTGTCGTAACACACATGTCCAACAGTTAGGTATCTTTATTTCGATATATTTCGTCTACATAGTAGGCGTTTTCAGTCGAGTACAGAGGACTTAGCAGAAGCAGTAAAGAGGTAAAAACAATGTAATCAGTCCATCACACTTGACGTAGTTTTGAGGTGGTCAGTCCCTCAGCCTGGAGAACAGTTTTCCTATATAGTCTGGAACTCGACTGAAGAAACCTACTGTGTAGGCGAAACGTTTCGAAATAAAGATATCTGTTACACATGTGTTTTACCTATCAGTATACCATTATAATACCATTATAATATTCTCTTCCCGTAGGATATATACCTTAGTTCCGGACTAGTTTTGTTGCTAAACTTTGCACTTCATCCAGTTTCTTGATGTGTTTGACCAGATGAAGGTTATATATTGGTGCTGCTTACTCCAATATGAGCCTTATGTTCACGGTATACAGTTCACGGTATACAGATGTCGAAATACACTTCTCAAATTTGTCAGATGCGCATTTGCTTCTGCAGTTATTTGGTTCATATGAGTCTCAAGAGATGTGCTCGGTAAGATGCTCACCCCAAGGATCTTCTCCATGAGCGAAGTTTGCAATCTTTGTCCCCTGAGCCTATACTCCGTATGAGGTCTTCTTTTTCCTTCCCCAAGCTTTATAAAAATGCTCTTGGAGTTAAACTCGAGGAGCCGTTCCTGCAGCCTATCCAATTCCCTTTGTAACCTTTCCGGGTCCTCGTCTGCTTGTATCCTCATTGGTTTAACGTCTGCAAACAGGAACACCTCTGATGCTATGTCGTTCTCAAATTGTCATTGGTTCTCCCTCCTAATCCACGCATTTTCATTTCTGGCTCTTCAGCTCAACTCCTTGTTTTCCTTCTATGCTTTTCTTTTCATACTTGACTTCGGCCTCTCCACACCGAGAAGTGTGGAGAGGCCATTGGATATGGATTTCTCCTCTGCCTCCCTGCACTTTCTTTCCATGTGATCCATTATCTCATTCACTGTCTTTCCCTTTAGTTCTCTTCCCCACTGCTCCTCATGCAGGAATTGTATCATGCCTGTGTTTTCTCCTTTTTTTGAGGTCTGGCTTCTCCCCTCCTTCCTGTGCCTTTTCACTCTTCTCATTTAATTCCACAAGATATTCAAAGCTCAGGATCATGTAATCACTAGTACCAAGAGGCCTTTCATATGTAATATCCTCTATGTTGGAACCACTGGCTGGTGCAGTCTTTCCTCTATCTCTGGTTGTGTTCTCAACATGCTGATGCTTGAAGTTCCCTTTACCACCTCCAGCTTTACCCTGCACATGTGGGTCCTTCTGGTTACCTTAGCTATTGTATCCACCATTACTCTGTTGTTTTCATCATACTCTTGTCTTGACCTCTTGCTAGTCAGTGATGTATCTCTGATGTAGTCACAGCTTCCCTTCTATCGATTCTTCCAATTCCCCATTTGGTTTCTAAGCAGTGCTAGTCCTACTTCTCCTCCTCTGCCATTCTTTAGAATCTGATAGCCAGCCTCGAAGATTGCATCTGCTATCCTGCTATCCTCTTGACAAGGTTTGTCTCCATGAGCACTATGATGTCTGGGTAAGGCTCCATGATTCGCTTATGCCACTCCTCTTATTTATTCCACCTGCATTATTGTACCATACCCTCAGCTTCTTTTCCATTACTGTTTTCTGGTTCGTGGGCTCTTGGACCTCTCGTTCTTACCCATTGGTCAGGGGGGTGGGAAAAGTTGATGGAAGTTGGAAGCACGGAAGAGGAGGTAGTACTTGGTGGGAGGCTGCTGTGAGGATGGTATCTGTGCTGGGGTAATGAGGAGTGTGGGTGTAGAGTGTGGGTGTAGAGTGTGGGTGTAGAGTGTGGGTGTAGAGTGTGGGTGTAGTGTGGGGTTTGTTTTGGGTAGCTGTGTTTGGTTGGGACTGGTGCTAGTGGGTTGAGGGAGTTCTGTGGATGGTTGTACTTGGTGGTCCACCAGAGGCTGAGTGTCCATGCCTGCCGATACATCCTCAATCCTCTCCTTTTGCTTATAGTGGATTTTTTTCATTGTATGTGTGTGTGTACTCACCTATTTGAACTCACCTATTTGTGGTTGCAGGGGTCAAGTCATAGCTCCTGGCCCCTCTCTTCACTGATTGCTACTAGGTCCTCTCTCTCCCTGCTCCATGAGCTTTATCAAACATCGTCTTAAAATTATGTATGGTTCCCGCCTCCACTACGTCATTTTACAGGCTATTCCACTCCCACTGTGTGTGTGTGTGTGTGTGTGTGTGTGTGTGTGTGTGTGTGTGTGTGTGTGTGTGTGTGTGTATACTTACCTAATTGTGTGTATGTCAATTCCTCTCAGTATTTTATCCATCCCCCTATTCCTCCTCTTCTCCATTGACGTCAGGTTGAGTTTTCTTAAACTTTCCTCATAGGACATATCCGGGAAAGTTTAAAGATCCGGGACTAGTCTTGTTGCAAACCTTTGCACTTTCTCTAATTTCTTAACGTGTTTTACCAGATATAATGTGTCGTGAATGCCTCTGTACTTATATGCTATTCTTAGGTTTGCCAGGCGCTCATATGCTGCAGAAGCTATTTGGTTGATGTGCGCCTCAGGGGATGTATTCGGTGTGATGCTTACCCCAATATCCATTACTGTGAATGAGGTTTGCAGTCTTTGACTCCTGAGCATGTACTCCATCTGTTCTTATCCAAGCCCCATGACTTAATAAATCCCTTTACCGGGCAGGACCGAGTATACTCGGTTCTGAGAGCATGGTTTTTGTGCACGTCCTCCTCCTACCCCCGTGCATCTGGGTTCCCTTTCTCTATTTCTGACCAATCACTAACCTTTCCTGAGTCGCTCCAGCTAAGCGGTGATGGCGTCTCCTCGCTTCCCATTGGTCAAGAGAGCAGAATGTAAATGCTTCTAGCTTGGCGTTGCCCAGACTCGTGTTTTTCGTTGTGTGCTCCTTATATACTCAAGCATTTCACCCTCTACAATGTTGGTAAGTACTGATTTGTGTGTCTAGTGCATAAATGAATAGTTTAGCCATATTTTGATATATAAAGACGTTTTGAATCATATTGCGAGTGCACCATGCAAATGAAAAAAGTGTGCAACAAAAGAGGAACGAGTACACTCGGTCCTGCCCGGTTAGGTGATGTTTTCAAGTTTCGGTATGTGAATATTTCCATAAAATTTGGTAGTGCATATATGAATCCAGAAATGATCTGGGTGTGTACAGAACGTTCTTATTGTCCTTTCAGATCAATCAGAAATTGTTCTACTGTGAGTCCTCCAAGGATAAGTCGAAATTTGTCTGTGTTTGGGACAATAGTGACTCAGATCAAGACCCAGATGAGCTGGACACTGGTGATGAATACTTGCCACCAGATGCAGAGGTGTCAACAGACGAGGAGGAAGCTGGGCCACCAGCAAAAAAGCAGAAATTGAACAAGAAGAAGAAACATATTACTGTGGAGGAGTACCTTGATGAAGAGCAGCTTCAAGATGATCTTGCTTCTCAAGGAGACACCCATTGGAAGAATGAGGACATCCAGAATGACTCTTTGCCTGCATATCAACATGTAAAGCCTTTTGAAGTTAGGTGTGCATATGATTATTTTACAGACTCTTTTACTAAAGACATGATAGACAACATTGCATTTCAAACTAATTTGTATGCCCAGCAAAAAAACATACATACCACTTTTCAAACAGATTCTGAGGAAATAACTAGGTTCATAGGTATTCTGTTGCATATGGGTTACACAGTACAGCCATCCATTGAGGACTGTTGGAGAAGTGCAAGTAAGGTAAATCAAGTTGCAGAAGTCATGGGATCAAAGAGGTTTAGGTTGCTGAGGCGTACCATTCATTTCAATAACACACAAAAGAAAGATAATGACTGATTCCACAAAATAATGTCTCTTTACACTGCACTAACTAAAGCTTCCTTGAAAGTTCCAGCTACACCCAAGCAGTCTGTGGATGAAGTTATGGTTGCTTTCAAGGGTAAAACAGCTGGAAACCAAAGGCAATACATCAAAAACAAACCAGACAAGTGGGGTTCCAAACTCTTCTGTCGTGCCAGTGAAGATGGAATCATACATGATATACTCATGTATCAAGGTAATCCAACTTTTAAGAACCATCACATAAAGCTGCCAGATGAAGAAAGTAAACTCTCAATGAGTTCCAGGATTGTTCTTGTACTTGCAGCATCTCTCGACCAAAGAAAAACATCAGCAGTCTATGCTGATAATTTCTTTTCAAGTATACCTTTGGTCAAGGTACTGAGAGACAAGTATAACTGCAGGTATACTGGAACAATACGTGATAATAGATGTGGTAAGCCACAACTGATGCCTGTCAAACAAATGGAAAAGAGCAATGTGGCCAGGGGCACTTTTGAGTTCAAAAACAATGATGATATCCTTCTTGTAAGATGGAAGGACAACAAAGTTGTGACTCTAGTCACAAATGATGTGGGAGTTTATCCTTTAAGTCTTATTGAAAGATATGACAAGGCATCAAAGAAGAAAGACCACTTTGAGTGCCCAGACATCATCAAGAACTACAATGCACACATGGGAGGTATAGACAAAAGTAACATGTTGGTCCATCTTTACAAAACACCAATGAAATCAAAGCGTTGGTACATGCGGCTGTTTGCTTATGTTCTGGATCTTGCTGTTGTGAATGCATCGCTTCTTTACTGTCGTGACTGTCGGTCACTAAACCTGCCATGCACCCCACTGAAGCTATTCAGGCTTGACATCTCTGTCACTGCAAGATCCAAAGGACAAAAGTTCAACCGCACCAGCATGAGACTAACTAAGAGAGATTCACCCAGTACTTCTTTAGTTGACAGTAGTGAGGAATTGTCAAACGTGCAATACCCATCTGCATTTCAGTACCAACGTGCAGCAAGGCCAGATGACAGTGTGAGGTTGGATAAACAGCTAGGTCACTGGCCAGTGCTAGGTAAGCTGCTTTCATGCAAGTTTTGCAGCAAAAAGATTAATCATGTCACATCCTCATTTTCCTGTGCCATATGTAAAGTAAATCTATGTATAAAGAAGGATAGAAATTGTTTCATAAAGTTTTATTTGCAAAATTAGTGATGTGAAATGATTGTTCTTTCTCAGGGAATTCAGGAATATTTCACTTGTAAGTTGTATCCCATTGCAATGTGTCATTGTTGATAAGTAGTTCCTATTTCTATTTTTTAATGCTTACAAATTGTTCAGAAACAAGTTTCATTTATGTTTTTTATATTGTGTACTTGTATAATAAATTTAATTTTTTTTAACAATTGCAACCTTGCAGCATTTAAAATTGTTATACCCCAAACGGGCAGGACCGAGTTTACTCGGTCTTCGAATATCTGCAATTGCTAGACATGTTACTTTTACAACTCCTTTTGGATGGCCTCAGTGACCTTACAACGAGCGGCTCTATCTCCTCATAGGAAATCACTTTCAAATTCATATTTTAGTCTGCCTTGCCCTCTGAAGGGTTTAACACTTGGTGGGACTAAACTCCATTGCAGCCTGTCCAGATTCCTTAGTAGTTTTACCTGGTCCTCGTCTACTTGAATTCTCTGCATTAACTCTCATGTCGTCTACAAACCTCTGAATCTATCCCTTCCCTAATGTCATTCACATATACCAGAAACAACAACAGCTCCAGGACTGACCCTTGTGGAATCCTGCTTGTCACATGTGCCCACTCTTACACCTTGTCACATACCATCACCTGTTGTTTCTTTCCTGTCAAGTATTCTCTGATCCATTGCAGTTTCCTGCAATAACTTTCTGTTCCTTTAGCATTTGCACTAATCTCTTGTGTGGAAATGTGTCGAAAGCCTTTGTAAAGTCCAAGAAATTGCAGTCTATCCAACCCTCTCTCTTCTGTCATACTTCTGTTACCTTGCCCTAAAACTCCAGTAGGTTTGTGACATAGGAGTTCCTATTCCTGAAACAGGTCTGGTTATTGTATTTGAGCTCGTTCCCTTCTAGGTGCTCCACCACTCGTCTCCCGATCATCTGTAATATACATGTCAGTGACATTGGTCTGTAGTTTAATGCTTCCTGTCTCCTTTCTTAAAAACTGGGACTACGTCTGCTGTCTACCACACCTCTGATAGTTGCCCTGTTTCAATAGATTTTTCGACGACTGTTGTTAGTGGCAAACACAGCGCCTCTTCTCCCTCTCTCGCAGAACCCATGGAGAGATGTTGTCTGGTCCCACTGCCTTCGAAGTATCTAGTTCACACAGCAGTTTCTTAACCTCCTCCTTAGTTGTGTGTAGTTAGTCCAGCACTTATTGGTGCACCCTACCACCCCGGCTTGCTGGATGCTTTTCTGTGTATGTGTGTGTTTGACCTGTAAAATCATAAATACAATTGATTTGATAAATCTCTACTGGAGCTGATGCTTAGACAGAAAGAGAGAAACAGTTTTGAAGTTAAATAAAAAAGCTGGGGAAGCAAATGAACATGGCATTTAGAAATTAAAAAGAGGAGACATTTGCTGAAAAGGTTTAGACACTGCAAAGAAGGAAAGAATATTGTGAATCGTAGTTAATCATAGACAATGAAAGGAAGGTGACGATTTCATGCACTTGGGCAGTGAGAAATAATATCCAGCAGTGTCTATAAGGAGACAAGAGGGGAATTGTGGGTAAAGTTTGTGAGGTGGTAGATAGAGTGAGAGGAGGTGGATAGAATAAGAGAAAGAGGGGGATAGAATAAGAGGAGGTGAATAGAAGTAGAGGAGGTTGATAGAATGAGAGGAAGCGGTGGAATGGAAAGAAGAGGTGGATAGAATTAGGGGAAGTGGATAGAATGAACAGGAGGAGGCAGTGGATAGAATGAACAGGATGAGGCAGTGGACGGAATGACAGGAGGAGGCAGTGAACACAATGATAAGAGGCGGTACATAGAAACAAAAGAGGCAGTGGATAGAATGAAACTAGGAGGCAGTGGATAGAATGAAAGGAAGGGTTAAAGGAATAAGGTAACGGGGTCGTCCGAGGGTGGACTTGACGGAGGCTCTCAATGAGGTTTTAAGTGGAAGGTGCTTGGACATTTAGCATACAGTTGGAACTATCCATATGTTGTATTCCACATGCTTTTAGAGTATTTTCATACTCTATTGCCCTGTTTTAAAACTTATTCAATATTATTTCTTTGCTTGGGATTCAGTTGTAGGTTTTCGAGGAATGTATCGGCTCGCTTGCAAAATACACATTAAATAATTGTCTAGCCTTTCATAGTCCTCTGAAGCCGAACCAAAACCAAGGATGTAGCAGGCTTTTTTTTTCTTCTGGAAGGCTACTTAAAAACCTAGGAATATGAAGGTCCCTGTTCTTGGAAAGGTTATTAGTGTGGATGAGCATCGACCCTTGTTCTTTAAGGGAACTTGTCGTACATTTCCCGAAAACCCTGAACCCTGAAGATTACTGGTGACGTAGTAATACTTGTAAATAAAGTCCCTACACACATTTACCCAAAGTTTTTTTCATATGGTCAACACTAAGTGAAATCTAGTTTGTGGCCAGGATTGGCCACTATGTTTTGATTTGCAACACTATCTGTTGTTCTTCAGTGGCCAGAATGTTATCCCGTCGGGGCAGCTAACAGGTGTATTTACGTTATGCAGGAGAAAGATTGAGGTTCTCTCTTGACGACTTCGTTTACTTCATTTTAATTAATATGACATCATTTCACACTTGAGCAGCCGAGACAATGCAGCTCTATTATAACCAGTTAGGATGGCCAGTTAGGATGGCCAGTTAGGATGGCCAGTTAGGATGGCCAGTTAGGATGGCAAGTTAGGATGGCCAGTTAGGATGGCCAGTTAGGACGACCACTTAGAATGACCACTTAGGACGACCACTTAGGACGACCAGTTACGACGACCAGTTAGGGTGACCAGTTAGGGCGACCAGTTAGAGCGACCAGTTAGGGCGACCAGTTAGGGCGACCAGTTAGGATGACCAGTTAACGACCAGTTAGAATGACCACTTAGGACGACCAGTTACGACGACCAGTTAGGGCGACCAGTTAGGGCGACCAGTTAGGACGACCAGTTACGACGACCAGTTACGACGACCAGTTAGGACGACCACTTAGAATAACCACTTAGGACGACCAGTTACGACGACCAGTTACGACGACCAGTTAGGGCGACCAGTTACGACGACCGATTACGACGACCAGTTACGATGACCAGTTACGACGAGCAGTTACGATGACCAGTTATAATTATGCAGCAAATACAAACTTCAGGGCTATTTGACTTATTCCTTATTAAATTTTGGGGTCAAAGACCATAAGAAACTACAGCAGTTTAAGAACTGAAGACTGAAATATACTATACTGAGTTAAGTGAAGATTACGCAGGTGAAAGAGGGAGTTGCTGCTTCGTGGAGTGAGTACTGGGTGGGTGTGTGTACCCTTGTGCAGCAGCAGCAGCAGCAGCAGCAGCAGCAGCTGCAGCAGCAGCAGCAGCAGCAGCAGCAGCAGCAGCAGCAGCAGCAGCAGAGCTGTGAGAAGGAAGTCAGTAGTGGTTGGGGCATCACTGTGAGCGGTTGTGTTGTTCACAGTCTCCTGCCTCAGTGTACCGTACATCACCGCGTCAGTCTCCTGCCTCAGTGTACCGTACATCACCGCGTCAGTCTCCTGCCTCAGTGTACTGTACATCACCGCGTCAGTCTCCTGCCTCAGTGTACCGTACATCACCGCGTCAGTCTCCTGCCCCAGTGTACCGTACATCACCGCGTCAGTCTCTTGCCTCAGTGTACCGTACATCACCGCGTCAGTCTCCTGCCTCAGTGTACCGTACATCACCGCGTCAGTCTCCTGCCTCAGTGTACCGTACATCACCGCGTCAGTCTCCTGCCTCAGTGTACTGTACATCACCGCGTCAGTCTCCTGCCCCAGTGTACCGTACATCACCGCGTCAGTCTCCTGCCTCAGTGTACCGTACATCACCGCGTCAGTCTCCTGCTTCAGTGTACCGTACATCACTGCGTCAGTCTCCTGCCTCAGTGTACCGTACATCACTGTGTCAGTCTCCTGCCTCAGTGTACCGTACATCGCCGCGTCAGTCTCCTGCCTCAGTGTACCGTACATCACTGCGTCAGTCTCCTGCCTCAGTGTACCGTACATCACTGCGTCAGTCTCCTGCCTCAGTGTACCGTACATCACTGCGTCAGTCTCCTGCCTCAGTGTACCGTACATCACTGCGTCAGTCTCCTGCCTCAGTGTACCGTACATCACTGCGTCAGTCTCCTGCCTCAGTGTACCGTACATCACTGCGTCAGTCTCCTGCCTCAGTGTACCGTACAT
This sequence comes from Cherax quadricarinatus, assembly GCF_038502225.1. Taxonomy (NCBI): domain Eukaryota; kingdom Metazoa; phylum Arthropoda; class Malacostraca; order Decapoda; family Parastacidae; genus Cherax; species Cherax quadricarinatus. Next base: position 29,224,672 of record NC_091335.1, read on the forward strand.
CACTGCGTCAGTCTCCTGCCTCAGTGTACCGTACATCACTGCGTCAGTCTCCTGCCTCAGTGTACCGTACATCACTGCGTCAGTCTCCTGCCTCAGTGTACCGTACATCACTGCGTCAGTCTCCTGCCTCAGTGTACCGTACATCACTGCGTCAGTCTCCTGCCTCAGTGTACCGTACATCACTGCGTCAGTCTCCTGCCTCAGTGTACCGTACATCACCGCGTCAGTCTCCTGCCTCAGTGTACCGTACATCACTGCGTCAGTCTCCTGCCTCAGTGTACCGTACATCACCGCGTCAGTCTCCTGCCTCAGTGTACCGTACATCACCGCGTCAGTCTCCTGCCTCAGTGTACCGCACATCACTGCGTCTTAACAACCACCATAACACCGTGTACTGAGACATTCAAATCTCTTAACTTGTAAATACATTCCCTTAACTTGGAGTTATTCAAAAAAAATCGTAAACTACCTTCTTTAGACTACGGTAAAGAAATTAGTGAGAAATAGATGTGTCTTAGAACAATTTCAATACAAACTGTATTCTCAAGAAATTCCTTTGGAATTATTTCATAATTACTTTGATCCTAAACACAATACCCGTTCAAAAGTAATTACTTAGCATTTGAGACTAAAATAAGATAATGTGTATTTTTACTCGTTAGTGCAAATCAATTCTGAGTGAACCCAGTTTCTATACTTATTGTATGTATTTGAATTAAAGAAGGTAAGCCTGGAGCTGATAGTATAGGTTGGCACTGTGACTGGCAGTAAGGGCTGGCACTGTGGCTGACAGTAAGGGCTGGCACTGTGAATGGCAGTAAGGGTTGGCACTGTGGCTGACAGTAAGAGCTGGCACTGTGGCTGGCAGTAAAGGCTAATGCTGTTGCTGGCAGAAAGGGTTGGCACTGATAGAAAGGGCTGGCACTGATAGAAAGGGCTGGCACTGATAGAAAGGGCTGGCACTGGTAGGAAAAACTGGCTTTTATAGAAAGGGCTGGCACTGAGATATATCAACAACTCGAGTAAGGGCTGTTGATACACCTCTGATATGCCTTTGATGAGTTACAAGAGTTTTTCCTACTCCCAGAGCCCGGACATGGACCAGGCTTCTTTGGTGGTAGTAGCCTGGTCAACTAGGTTGTTATTGCTGGTGTCCTGCTGACTCTCATATCCATCACAGCCTGGCTGGTTTGGCACCTGGTGAAGATACTTGTTCAGTTCCCCTTGTGCCTGGAAATATAAACACATATGCAGTATAATGTGATCCTTTATTGACAACGTTTCGCCCACACAGTGGGCTTTTTCAAGTAACAAACAGATCTACCTGGGGTGGAAGGTACGCGAGTATTTATAGTCAGGTTCAGAATGCTGAGGTCAGGTGGAGAATGCTGCATCTGATGATGTACCAAGTTGGGTTATAGAGTCTAAAATCTTGGGTAGCTTGGAAGAGAGATTGGATAAGTTTGTGAGTAGACCTTCTGCAGTGTTCCTTTATTCCTATGTTCTTATGTGGGATAGCGATGAAGAAGTTTCTTGGCAAGTGGTTCAGCTATGTTATAGAAGCCATTGTTCTAGTTGAAGTTGTTGGATATAGAGATAAGTGATGATTCCAGGATTCTTCGGTATTGAGTGTTGTCTTCTGTGGCGATAAGTCTTGAGTTTCTGTAGTTTAAGTGGTTGTGTGAATTACGGTGTTGTACACAGGCATTCCTTGAATCGTCAGACCTGCTTGCGTATTGTTCTGAAACACGTGTTTGGAGGTCCCTTGATGTTTCGCCCACGTATAATTTGCTGCAGTCATTACAAGGGATTATGAATACCCCTGCAGAAGATGGAAGCTTGTCCTGTCTACTACTGGTAATGTCCTTGATGGTAGTGGTTGTGGAGGTAGATACTTGGAATGAGGTATTGGAAAAGATGTTGGAAACGTGTTTGGCAACGGAGTTGGTGGGGAGGACTATGTATCTCTTCTCGGCAGTGTCTTCTCTGGGTGTGTTGAAGATGTTTAATGCCCGCCGTCTGCAGTCTCTGATGAAGTGACGAGGATAGTGGAGTTTAGAAAATACTTGTTCAATTATAGTGCATTCCTCAAGGAACTCATTGCTGCAGATTCTGAGTGCGCGCAGGAAGAAGCCTATAATTACACCACGTTTAGTTTTGGTGTCGTGGTGATAGTAGTAGTGGAGAAGATCGTTTTGGTTGGTGAGTTTTCGATAGACTTTAAAACGAAGTTCGTGGTCAGCTTTACAGAGAAGAACATCAAGGAAAGGAAGAGTGTTGTCGACTTCTTCTTCAAGTGTGAACTGGATTGAGGGCTCGACCTGGTTGAGCTTGTCTTGGAGAGCTTGAACGTTGAAGCGTCTAGGAGTTATGAGGAGAATGTCGTCAACATAACGGAGCCAGGTGACAGACGAAGGAATAATGGTGGAGAAACGCTCTGCTTCTAGATAGGCAGTGCTCCCCACCAACTCTCAGGAATTCTGGCAAAATACCTCTCTAAACTCTTGGGCACTATCAGTCCAGCACATCTCAAACACTCGGGTGATCTTTTCAATCGCATTCGCAACATCAACATCAGGAACAAGAAACTTTCCAGCCTTGACGTAACTTCCCTATTCACCAAAGTACCTACTACACATGCCATCGATCTCTTACGCAGGAAAATTGACGATTCACTTGATCTTCCTATTCCAGCCAGCGATTTCATCGACCTTGTTGAACTATGTGTTGGCTTTACGTGTTTCTCTTTCGAAAATCACCTCTTTCAGCAGACTTTTGGACTACCCATGGGCTCGCCACTCAGTGCCGTCCTGGCGAACCTATACATGGAACATCTAGAAGCCGAGCGTTTCTCCACATTATTCCTTCGTCTGTCGCCTGGCTCCGTTATGTTGATGACATTCTCCTCAACTCCTAGACGCTTCAACGTTCAAGCTCTCCAAGACAAGCTCAACCAGGTCGAGCCCTCAATCCAGTTCACACTTGAAGAAGAAGTCGACAACACTCTTCCTTTCCTTGATGTTCTTCTCTGCAAAGCTGACCATGAACTTCGTTTTAAAGTCTATCGAAAACCCACCAACCAAAACGATCTTCTCCACTTCTACTCTCACCACGACACCAAAACTAAACGTGGTGTAATTATAGGCTTCTTCCTGCGCGCACTCAGAATCTGCAGCAATGAGTTCCTTGAGGAAGAATGCACTATAATTGAACAAGTATTTTCTAAACTCCACTATCCTCGTCATTTCATCAGAGTCTGCAGACGGCGGGCATTAAACATCTTCAACACACCCAGAGAAGACACTGCCGAGAAGAGATACATAGTCCTCCCCACCAACTCCATTGCCAAACACGTTTCCAACATCTTTTCCAATACCTCATTCCAAGTATCTACCTCCACAACCACTACCATCAAGGACATTACCAGTAATAGTCAGGACAAGCTTCCATCTTCTGCAGGGGTACACATAATCCCTTGTAATGACTGCAGCAAATTATACGTGGGCGAAACACAAGGGACCTCCAAACACGTATTTCAGAACACCAATACGCAAGCAGGTCTGACGATACAAGGAATGCCTGTGTTTAACACCGTAATTCACACAACCACTTAATAAACTACAGAAACTCAAGACTTATCGCCACAGAAGACAACACTCAATACCGAAGAATCCTGGAATCATCACTTATCTCTATATCCAACAACTTCAACCAGAAAAATGGCTTCTATAACATAGCTGAACCACTTGCCAAGAAACTTCTTCATCGCTATCCCACATAAGAACATAGGAATGGAAGAACACTGCAGAAGGTCTACTCACAAACTTATTCAATCTCTCTTCCAAGCTACCCAAGATTTTAGACTCTATAACCCCACTCGGTACTTCATCAGATGCAGCATTCTCCACCTGACCTCAACATTCTGAACCTGACTATAAATACTCGCGTACCTTCCATCCCAGGTAAATCTGTTTGTGTGGGCGAAACGTTGTCAATAAAGGATCACATTATACTGCATATGTGTTTATATTTCCGTTGTGTCGGTATTTTATACCATTTATTTTCCCCTTGCGCCTACTGTGCCCCGCTTTTCACAGGTCAAGGACCACGGATGTTGATACGGTGTTGCCTTATTGTGCCCACGGCACCCCTGCTTTTCCCTCGGTTGTGATAGCAAAAGCAGGCACTAAGGCTGGAAGGAAGTGCAGGTCTTGAGGTTGACAGTTCTGGCACTGAAGCTGATAGCAATGACTTGCACTATTGATAACGGTAGGAGCTGGATCTAAGGTTGATAGTAAGGGCTGGCACTCTAGATGATAGTATTAGCTGGCACTATAGATGATAATAAGAAATGGCACTATGAGGAAAGAACTGAGATTGACAGTATGAGCCCAACACAGAGGTTGACAGTATGAGCCTACACTGTGGTTGACAGTATGGGCCCACACTGAGGTTGACAGTATGGGTCCACACTGAGTTGGCAGTACGAGCCCACACTGAGGTTGACAGTATGAGTCCACACTGAGGTTGACAGTATGATCCCACACTGAGGTTGACAGTATGGGCCCCACACTGAGGTTGACAGCATGATCCCACACTGAGGTTGACAGTATGAGCCCACACTGAGGTTGACAGCATGATCCCACACTGAGGTTGACAGTATGATCCCACACTGAGGTTGACAGTATGAGTCCACGCTGAGGTTGACAGTGAGTCCACACTGAGACTGACAGTATGATCCCACACTGAGGTTGACAGTATGAGTCCACAGTGAGTTGACAGTATGATCCCACACTGAGGTTGACAGTATGATCCCACACTGAGGTTGACAGTATGATCCCACACTGAGGTTGACAGTATGAGCCCACGCTGAGGTTGACAGTATGGGCCCACACTGAGGTTGACAATATGGGCCCCACACTGAGGTTGACAGTATGGGCCCCACACTGAGGTTGACAGTATGGGCCCCACACTGAGGATGACAGCATGATCCCACATTGAGGTTGACAGTATGATCCCACATTGAAGTTGACAGTACGAGTCCACACTGAGGTTGACAGTATGATCTCACGCTGAGGTTGACAGTATGGGCCCTACACTGAGGTTGACTGTATGATCCCACACTGAGGTTGACAGTACAAGTCCACACTGAGTTGACAGTATGATCCCACACTGAGGTTGACAGTATGATCCCACGCTGAGGTTGACAGTATGGGCCCCACACTGAGGTTGACAGTATGATCCCACACTGAGGTTGACAGTATGATCCCACACTGAGGTTGACAGTATGATCCCACACTGAGGTTGACAGTATGATCCCACACTGAGGTTGACAGTATGAGTCCACACTGAAGTTGACAGTAAGATCCCACACTGAGGTTGACAGTATGATCCCACACTGAGGTTGACAGTATGATCCCACACTGAAGTTGACAGTACGGGCCCACACTGAGATTGACAGTAAAGACTGGCACTGACCCTGACAGTAAGGACTGGCACTGACCCTGACAGTAAGGACTGGCACTGACCCTGACAGTAAGGACTGGCAACGTTGCTGACACCAAGGGCTGGCGCTGAGGCTGACACCAACAACACTAAGGCTAACAATAATGTCTGCCCCTGAAGGAGAATCGACCGTTCACACACAGACAATCCACTTTGAAAATCATGAAAAAACTAGTAGACTCTTCTGCTAAGTGTAAATATAATTGTTGTAGCGATTATTACTAGTAATTATTACAATTATTATCATAATAATTACTAGTAATTAATGCTATGAATTATATCTTAGCTGATATACACAGATAGACGTGTATTTCTCGATATTTATATACAGAAAAACGTTCATATACACTCTGAGGCTTGTATTTATCAGTGTGTGTGTGTTTCGAGAGGTGTATGCTTCTCAGTGTATATACTCCGAGATCTGTGTATCTCCCTTTGTATATACACCGAAAAGTGCGTGTGTACACTGAAAGTTATGTACATATGTGCATATACGCCGAGAATGTAGACCGACAAGTGCGTTTTTTCAGTGTGTATATATACTCTGAGACGCCTGTATCTCTTTCAGAATACACACCAAGAGATGTATAACTCAGTGTATATACATCGTAAGGTGTTTATCGCCGTGTATATACACTGGGAAGTGCACATATTTCAATGAATATACACAGATGTATATTTCACACCATATATACCAGTCACAGCACACACTGGGAAGCTACCTGTAATCTCACTTAGGTAAATTATTCTTAACAGGTATTGTACAGGATTTATGCCGCTTGGATAACCTTCGTTTAGTCGATAGACTATAAACCCAATTAACCAAAATAAATGCTTGTAGATTAATACGGAAAGATTTATCTATCCATCTCTCATTGCTACACTCGGAGAAGAGTGTATCTCCCAGTATTTACTCTGAAAGATGTTGACATCTCTTATAGTTAATACTAAGAAATTTGTATTTCTCAGTGTATATTCAATGAGAGGTTTATATCTGTGAATATATTCATAGAAAAGTATATATAACAATTTATACCCGAGAGGAGTGTATCTGTGTATAAATGTTAGTATATACACGGGAAGAATGTATCTCTCAGTTTATATACACTGTGAGGCTTGTATCTCCCAGTGTACATTCAACCAGTGGTGTGTATCAGTGTATAATCAGTCAAAGATGTGTATATTTCAGTGTGTATACTCAGATATAGCTTGTGTATTGTTCAGTGTATGTGCACCAAAATGTGTGTATTCATACATTAACCGAGCGCTATGTTTATCTCAGTATATATACACCGAGAAGACGGTATATCCAAGGGTATATACACTGAGAGGTGTGAATTTCTGTGTATATTATCGGAAACATATATATCTTTCAGTGTATACCCACTGAGAGGTTTGAACCTTCTAGTGTAAATACACCAATATGTATATATCACTAGGTAAGTATTTACCGAGAGATGTGTATATCTCATTGCATTTGCAATCAGAGAGGTGTGTAACACTTATTACATTTACACTAACAGGTGTGTATTTCTCGGTGTGTATACCCCGACAGTTGTGTATATCCAAGTTAATATACACGAAGTATATGCATCTCTCAATGTATATGCACCAAGAAGTATGTATCACTCGGTAGAGGTATCACTCGGTAGAGGTATCACTCGGTAGAGGTATCACTCGGTAGAGGTATCACTTGGTAGAGGTATCACTTGGTAGAGGTATCACTCGGTAGAGGTATCACTTGGTAGAGGTATGTATCACTCGGTAGAGGTATCACTTGGTAGAGGTATGTATCAATCGGTAGAGGTATCACTTGGTAGAGGTATCACTTGGTAGAGGTATGTATCACTCGGTAGAGGTATCACTTGGTAGAGGTATGTATCACTCGGTAGAGGTATCACTTGGTAGAGGTATGTATCATTCGGTAGAGGTATCACTTGGTAGAGGTATCACTTGGTAGAGGTATCACTTGGTAGAGGTATCACTTGGTAGAGGTATGTATCACTCGGTAGAGGTATCACTTGGTAGAGGTATCACTTGGTAGAGGTATCACTTGGTAGAGGTATCACTTGGTAGAGGTATGTATCACTCGGTAGAGGTATCACTTGGTAGAGGTATCACTTGGTAGAGGTATCACTTGGTAGAGGTATCACTTGGTAGAGGTATGTATCACTCGTTAGAGGTATCACTTGGTAGAGGTATCACTTGGTAGAGGTATCACTTGGTAGAGGTATGTATCATTCGGTAGAGGTATCACTTGGTAGAGGTATCACTTGGTAGAGGTATCACTTGGTAGAGGTATCACTTGGTAGAGGTATGTATCATTCGGTAGAGGTATCACTTGGTAGAGGTATCACTTGGTAGAGGTATCACTTGGTAGAGGTATCACTTGGTAGAGGTATCACTTGGTAGAGGTATCATTCGGTAGAGGTATCACTTGGTAGAGGTATCACTTGGTAGAGGTATCACTTGGTAGAGGTATGTATCATTCGGTAGAGGTATCACTTGGTAGAGGTATCACTTGGTAGAGGTATCACTTGGTAGAGGTATGTATCATTCGGTAGAGGTATCACTTGGTAGAGGTATCACTTGGTAGAGGTATGTATCATTCGGTAGAGGTATCACTTGGTAGAGGTATCACTTGGTAGAGGTATCACTTGGTAGAGGTATGTATCACTCGGTAGAGGTATCACTTGGTAGAGGTATGTATCACTCGGTAGAGGTATCACTCGGTAGAGGTATCACTTGGTAGAGGTATGTATCACTCGGTAGAGGTATCACTTGGTATAGGTATCACTCGGTAGAGGTATCACTTGGTATAGGTATCACTTGGTAGAGGTATGTATCACTCGGTAGAGGTATCACTTGGTATAGGTATCACTTGGTAGAGGTATGTATCACTCGGTAGAGGTATCACTTGGTATAGGTATCACTTGGTAGAGGTATGTATCATTCGGTAGAGGTATCACTTGGTAGAGGTATGTATCATTCGGTAGAGGTATCACTTGGTATAGGTATCACTTGGTAGAGGTATGTATCATTCGGTAGAGGTATCACTTGGTAGAGGTATGTATCATTCGGTAGAGGTATCTCTTGGTAGAGGTATCACTTGGTAGAGGTATGTATCATTCGGTAGAGGTATCACTTGGTAGAGGTATGTATCACTCGGTAGAGGTATCACTTGGTAGAGGTATGTATCACTCGGTAGAGGTATCACTTGGTAGAGGTATGTATCACTCGGTAGAGGTATCACTTGGTAGAGGTATGTATCATTCGGTAGAGGTATCACTTGGTAGAGGTATGTATCACTCGGTAGAGGTATCACTTGGTAGAGGTATGTATCACTCGGTAGAGGTATCACTTGGTAGAGGTATGTATCACTCGGTAGAGGTATCACTTGGTAGAGGTATGTATCATTCGGTAGAGGTATCACTTGGTAGAGGTATGTATCCCTCGGTAGAGGTATCACTTGGTAGAGGTATGTATCACTCGGTAGAGGTATCACTTGGTAGAGGTATGTATCATTCGGTAGAGGTATCACTTGGTAGAGGTATCACTTGGTAGAGGTATCACTTGGTAGGGGGTATGCATCATTCGAGAAATCTCTCTTTCTTCCTCTAAAAACTCTTGTGTGTGTTACCTCTCAGTATATTTACACTGAGTGGTGTATAAGTCTGTGTATACACAGAGAGGTGTTTGTATTTCTCAATGTACATACACCAGGGAGGGGGGTGTATTGTCCAGTTTTTTTATCGACAGGTGCTTACTTATATGCATTTACCTATACGTGGCTGAAGGGGTTGAGCCTCAGCTCCTGGCCACGTCTCCAGATCCAGTCCCACCTACTGGGCCATCTCATACCTATCACTGCTTTGGTTAGGTCAGATCAATTCTTGTATACCATGATGAGTAGACATTACTTCTTATATCCCTATGATTCCTCATCTGTATTTTCAACTTTCATCTGTGCCCAGTTTTCCTCTTCTCAAACTTTATATTCTTATGTATTTTGTGAGTTATGTCTGCCCTGGTTTTGTTCTTTAGTTGTGCCAGTTCAGTGCCTATAGCTTCTCCTTATTGTTTATTTTCAATGGGTCTGGCACTAGGATGGCTTGTTCTCTAATTTTTTAATGTTCTGTACTAAGTGTTTCATGCTGATATAGACTTCTCCAAGATGGAAATGACTTATCTTGTGCTAAGTATCATGAATGACTCATTATTTAGATTCCCGAAGGTCATTCTTAGATTTACCACACGAACATTGTCTGCAAAGATCATTCAGCTTGCATATATATGCCTCCAGCAATATGCTTGGCGCTATACAAACCTCTAGATCTTTCTCCTTGAGTGAGGTCTGCAACCTTTGTCTTCCTAACCTATATTCACCTTTCTGATTGTCTTCATCCTCCCATCCTCTGTCCTCCTCAATCTTAACCTTTTATTTGCGACTGATGAATTCAAGTAACCACTTACCTGGCCAGTCTTGTAGTTTGTCCACACTATCTACAGCCTTTATTCTCATCTGTTATCTAAATAACTTTAATATCAGCTAACAGGGGTGCATTTCATCCAGTCCCTTCTAGTATATTACCCCCATATAGCAGATAGTACTGGTCCTACTATCTATCCTTGAGGAACCTCACTTTCTACACACTTCTCTATTCTGACATATCTTCTAGGACAAAAAGAAAACTCATTGTTTGCCCTAAAGTATATTTGATTCACTTTACTACGTTCCCTATTATTTCAGCCAACACCATGATTATGCTTCAATTTCTTGTGAGGTAGACAATAAAAATACTCTTGCAGTCCAAGACTATGTAATCCCCCTCATCCCTCTCTCTCTCTCTCTCTCTGTTACTTTGTCATAGAGTGAGAGGTTAGCAAGACTAGTCTTCAAGTGTTGTGTCACTTCCTCATTATCATGTTGATTAGCTTACACATTATGCACGTCAGTGATACTGTTGTGTAGTTCAGTACCTCTTATCTGTCTCCTTTATTTAATATTTTGACTTAGAAGGTTAGTCAGTGTGGCCCAGAGTCCATCCACTACACGAAGGTCATCTTGTAGATCTCTGACTACATGCTATCCCGTATCAACTGACTTATTGTAGATCATAGCCACTGGTTCTTCGACGGCTCGTCAGGTGCCTTTGAAGTATCCGGCCCCCTCAAGAGTATTGTCACCTCTTCCCTTGTGTGTATAATGTCTAGCGCTTGCTGGTGTACTCATTACCGGTTTCCACTGAGTGTACCACTTTCCATCGTTTGTTTACTACCTTAAATTTATCTCCTTTGTTTCTGGAGAGCTGTTCTCCTTTCTTCTTCAGATGGATCACCTGGTGTTTCGCTCTCGTTTGTCTCTAAGTGCACTTGCTCCCGAGAGGTATATATCTCTTTCTGTATTTACACCAATAGGAGTATATTTCTTCGAGTATACACACTGATAAAAATGAATCTCAGCGTAAATGCCCGAGTTGAGGGTATCTCAGTGTATATACACAGACTTCTGTATCTCCCAGCGAATATACGAATGGTATTTACCACTTCGTGTATAATCTCTCACGCCGGGAAATGTGTATCTCAGTGTACATAAACCCGAGAGGTGTGTTCACCTCCCTGAGTTTACATTTATCACTGAATAAGAGAAAAATATATTCTTAACTGTTGGTAAACAGTAATATCCAGCATTAATAGCGCTCGAGTAGTAAATAGATTTTTTTTAAGTTATCAACTAGCCATCAGATCTATCCAAGGTTCGTAATAATCACGGCCGGAGAGACTTGAACGGAAAAATTTTTCTTCAAATCGGTTAATTCGCTCCAAATTTGGAATTTCGGCACCATTCACCAGTAAATCAGCCAATTTAGGCGTCTAGTTTAAAGCATTTAAAGTGTCCAAATTTCAGCTAATTCTGGAGGAAATTTTCTGTACTAATCGTTGGTACGAGATGTGATCGGCCAGTCACTTGTTTAGTAATAATGGTAGAATTACCCACAAAATGTTAGGTAGATATAGACAGATGCAGCTAGTGTGGCATTTTATTGTAGCAACGTTTCGCTCTGCAGCTCTCCAGAAACTGTAGAGTAAAACGTTGCTTGACAAAGCTCCTGGAGAGCGAAACATTGCCAGCGTTAAAATGTCACAGTATTTGTGTCTGTGTCCATTTACCCAACAGACACTCATTTCCACCCTTTATTTAGCCCATTTCCCCAATAAAAATAGCCCATTACTAACTCAAAACGGAGGCCAAAACCCACAATGTATGCCAATCAACCTCTAAATCACCCTTCCCTCTCTCTCCTTCCCTCTCCCTCTCTCTCTTTCCCCCTCTCTCTCTCTCTTCCTCTCTCTCTCCCTCTCTCTTACCATTACATCTCCATTATTATTATTATTATTAAAGTGTAATCCGAAGTGTAAAGTGTAATCAGAATTTATTTCCTGCCTACGAGAGGCAAGAAATAAATTCCATTTTTAGCCATTTAACAAGTACAAGTTGAGAACCATATTTAATTTATCATTTATTACGCGCCATTTATTACGTCCAAATTATCATTAATTAAAAAAAATAAATAAAAGTTTCAAATTTCGAGCTGAGGAAAAAAAATATAAAAAATTTTAGAATCAACATCCAAAAATATCTAAAAAAAAAAGTTGTGTATTGAGAAGAAATTAAATTTTGTTGACCAGTGGTTATATTTAGGCCTACGGCTATATTTAGGCCTACAAAAGTGACTAAAATTTCATTAACAACAGCTGTTCCTTCAGAGATCACTAAGTCATATAATATGATCATAATATTGCTGTGGGCGTAATATTGCTGTGGGCGTAATATTGCTGTGGGCGTAATATTGCTGTGAGCGTAATATTGCTGTGGGCGTAATATTGCTGTGGGCGTAATATTGCTGTGGGCGTAATATTGCTGTGGGCGTAATATTGCTGTGGGCGTAATATTGCTGTGGGCGTAATATTGCTGTGGGCGTAATATTGCTGTGGGCGTAATATTGCTGTGGGCGTAATATTGCTGTGGGCGTAATATTGCTGTGGGCGTAATATTGCTGTGGGCGTAATATTGCTGTGGGCGTAATATTGCTGTGGGCGTAATATTGCTGTGAGCGTAATATTGCTGTGGGCGTAATATTGCTGTGGGCGTAATATTGCTGTGGGCGTAATATTGCTGTGGGCGTAATATTGCTGTGGGCGTAATATTGCTGTGGGCGTAATATTGCTGTGGGCGTAATATTGCTGTGGGCGTAATATTGCTGTGGGCGTAATATTGCTGTGGGCGTAATATTGCTGTGGGCGTAATATTGCTGTGGGCGTAATATTGCTGTGGGCGTAATATTGCTGTGGGCGTAATATTGCTGTGGGCGTAATATTGCTGTGGGCGTAATATTGCTGTGGGCGTAATATTGCTGTGGGCGTAATATTGCTGTGGGCGTAATATTGCTGTGGGCGTAATATTGCTGTGGGCGTAATATTGCTGTGGGCGTAATATTGCTGTGGGCGTAATATTGCTGTGGGCGTAATATTGCTGTGGGCGTAATATTGCTGTGAGCGTAATATTGCTGTGGGCGTAATATTGCTGTGGGCGTAATATTGCTGTGGGCGTAATATTGCTGTGGGCGTAATATTGCTGTGGGCGTAATATTGCTGTGGGCGTAATATTGCTGTGGGCGTAATATTGCTGTGGGCGTAATATTGCTGTGGGCGTAATATTGCTGTGGGCGTAATATTGCTGTGGGCGTAATATTGCTGTGGGCGTAATATTGCTGTGGGCGTAATATTGCTGTGAGCGTAATATTGCTGTGGGCGTAATATTGCTGTGAGCGTAATATTGCTGTGCTGTGTGAGCGTAATATTGCTGTGGGCGTAATATTGCTGTGGGCGTAATACTGCTGTGGGCGTAATATTGCTGTGGGCGTAATATTGCTGTGAGCGTAATATTGCTGTGGGCGTAATACTGCTGTGGGCGTAATATTGCTGTGGGTGTAATATTGCTGTGAGCGTAATATTGCTGTGGGCGTAATATTGCTGTGGGCGTAATATTGCTGTGGGCGTAATACTGCTGTGGGTGTAATATTGCTGTGAGCGTAATATTGCTGTGGGTGTAATATTGCTGTGAGCGTAATATTGCTGTGGGCGTAATATTGCTGTGGGCGTAATATTGCTGTGGGCGTAATATTGCTGTGGGCGTAATATTGCTGTGGGCGTAATATTGCTGTGGGTGTAATATTGCTGTGAGCGTAATATTGCTGTGGGCGTAATATTGCTGTGGGCGTAATATTGCTGTGGGCGTAATATTGCTGTGGGTGTAATATTGCTGTGGGCGTAATATTGCTGTGGGCGTAATATTGCTGTGGGCGTAATATTGCTGTGGGCGTAATACTGCTGTGGGCGTAATATTGCTGTGGGCGTAATATTGCTGTGGGCGTAATACTGCTGTGGGCGTAATATTGCTGTGGGCGTAATATTGCTGTGGGCGTAATATTGCTGTGAGCGTAATATTGCTGTGGGCGTAATATTGGTGTGGGCGTAATATTGCTGTGAGCGTAATATTGCTGTGAGCGTAATATTGCTGTGGGCGTAATATTGCTGTGGGCGTAATATTGCTGTGAGCGTAATATTGCTGTGGGTGTAATATAGCTGTGAGCGTAATATTGCTGTGGGTGTAATATAGCAAGGATATAATATAGGAATATATAATTTGAGTTATATAACAGCGTGAGGAACATCGCTATTATGATCAACTTAATACAATAATGAGCTTAATTTAGCACAGCACAAAATATAGCGATAGATACACTCAAGAAATATACGTAATATAGCAACGTACATAACGAAACACTATATATAATATAGCAGTATACATAATATAGCAGTACACCTAATATAGCAGTGTACATAATATAGCAGTGTACATAATATAGCAGTGTACATAATATAGCAGTGTACATAATATAGCAGTGTACATAATATAGCAGTGTATATAATATAGCAGTGTATATAATATAGCAGTGTACATAATATAGCAGTGTACATAATATAGCAGTGTACATAATATAGCAGTGTATATAATATAGCAGTGTATATAATATAGCAGTGTACATAATATAGCAGTGTACATAATATAGCAGTGTATATAATATAGCAGTGTATATAATATAGCAGTGTATATAATATAGCAGTGTACATAATATAGCAGTGTACATAATATAGCAGTGTACATAATATAGCAGTGTACATAATATAGCAGTGTACATAATATAGCAGTGTACATAATATAGCAGTGTACATAATATAGCAGTGTATATAATATAGCAGTGTACATAATATAGCAGTGTATATAATATAGCAGTGTATATAATATAGCAGTGTACACAATATAGCAGTGTACATAATATAGCAGTGTACAAAATATAGCAGTGTACATAATATAGCAGTGTACACAATATAGCAGTGTACATAATATAGCAGTGTACAAAATATAGCAGTGTACATACAGCAGTATACACGATATAGCAGTATACACATTACAGAAGTATACATAATATATCAGCATACATAATATAGCAATATACATAATATAGCAGTATATATAATATAGCAGTATATATAATATAGCAGTATACATAATATAGCAGTATACATAATATAGCAGTATATATAATATAGCAGTATACATAATATAGCAGTATATATAATATAGCAGTATATATAATATAGCAGTATACATAATATAGCAGTATATATAATATAGCAGTATATATAATATAGCAGTATATATAATATAGCAGTATATATAATATAGCAGTATATATAATATAGCAGTATACATAATATAGCAGTATATATAATATAGCAGTATATATAATATAGCAGTATATATAATATAGCAGTATATATAATATAGCAGTATACATAATATAGCAGTATATATAATATAACAGTATACATAATATAACAGTATATATAATATAGCAGTATATATAATATAACAGTATACATAATATAACAGTATACATAATATAGCAGTATACATAGTGCTGTACACAGTATACCTGTGGACAAAATACAAGACCGGACATAATATAAGACTGGACAAAAACACCGATGGTCACAATTTAGCGACGGACTTGTGGACACTTGGCTACTTTCCCCAATAAGTTCGTTTTAAACTCAGAAAAAGTAATTTGTACCACGCCTGAATTATTTATAATGTGTGTATATTTTGTATGTTTTATGTATAGTGTATGTGGAAGACTACTGCAGTGTTGGCCCGCCTTAAATTTATGAATAGGCCTAGTATCTAGGCCTAATATGTGCTTCTATACTCTTGCTTTGCAGTCAGTGAGATGAAATATAATCTAGAATTGTGTGTAATTCACTATAAATTATAATCGTTGTAAATTATAGAGATTGTAATGCTCAAGGAAGATAATTTGAAAATTTTATTTTAGGAATCATAAAGCCAGTGAAAGGAAACAGTGAACGAGGTAGAGATTGATTCACCAGTCCAGGAGAGGATGAGTGCACCAGAGTGACGGTGCTACCAGGTGTTGCAGTGACAACACGTCTTACACTGTTTTAATGAAAGTGGAAGAAAACACAGATTGCGAGCAAGAGATGTGAACTAGTGTTGTAACCTGCCTACTCCACGTTCCTTAGCTCGCCCGGGATGTGAACAAGTGTTTTAATCTGCCTATTCCACGTTCCTTAGCTCGCCCGGGATGTGAACAAGTGTTTTAACCTGCCTACTCCACGTTCCTTAGCTCGCCCGGGATGTGAACAAGTGTTGTAACGTGCCTACTCCACGTTCCTTAGCTCGCCCGGGATGTGAACAAGTGTTTTAACCTGCCTACTCAACGTTCCCTAGCTCGCCCGGGATGTGAACAAGTGTTTTAACCTGCCTACTCAACGTTCCCTAGCTCGCCCGGGATGTGAACAAGTGTTTTAACCTGCCTACTCAACGTTCCCTAGCTCGCCCGGGATGTGAACAAGTGTTTTAACCTGCCTATTCCACGTTCCTTAGCTCGCCCGGGATGTGAACAAGTGTTTTAACCTGTCTACTCCACGTTCCTTAGCTCGCCCGGGAAATTTTACAGCTCTGTCGAGCTTTGAACATGAAGACATCTTACTTGCAGTGTTGTTCCTGCCTTCTGGTGCTGCTTCCCAGGCTCAGTCTGGCCTCCGCTTCCTCCTACTTACAAGGTAAGAACGTTTTTTCCTTGACTCACCACCATCACGCGACGTTTTGATATTCAAGGTACTTGTTTGGTTTCAGCCTAATTAGTTTCCTAATTAGTTTCCATCAGGACAAGGGGGGGGGCTAATTACGCAGTTATCTTTCTCGGTAGACAAACTCTTCTACGTTCCTAAAATGGACTTTTACCTTGTCACTGAAAGTGGTTTCAATTTTAATTTACATCTATTACTGCTTTCTCATTATCAATAATAAAATGACCGAGTTACATCGTCCCATTTCCATTATTCCTCGGGGTTATTATGGTATTTTTTTGATTTTTTTGATAGTTCTGTGAATATGTTAAATATATGCAACATAATATGCTTCAGAAACCCTTCTCCTCCATATATATAACCATCTCAGTGCCGTAATAATTTACATAAATTTGTTAAGGTTAATGATGTAAACTCTAGGAAAACCTTCGTTGTTCCTCCTACACGTGAGTCACCTTTGATCGTCCTGGAAAATGTATTTTAAGAATAAATATTTCTATATTGGTTTTGCGATGTGTGTGTGTGTGTGTGTGTGTGTGTGTGTGTGTGTGTGTGTGTGTGTGTGTGTGTGTGTGTGTGTGTGTGTGTGTGTGTGTGTGTGTGTGTGTGTGTGTGTGTGTGTGTGTGTGTGTGTGTGTGTGTGTGTGTGTGTGTGTGTGTGTGTGTGTGTGTGTGTGTGTGTGTGTGTGTGTGTGTGTGTGTGTGTGTGTGTGTGGGTGTGTGTGTACTCACCTAATTGTACTCACCTAATTGTGGTTGCAGGGGTCGAGACTCAGCTCCTGGCCCCGCCTCTTCACTGATCGCTACTGGATCCTCTCTCTCTCTGCTTTGTGAGCTTTTTCATACCTCTTCTTAAAACTATGTATGGTTCCTGCCTCCACTACTTCACTTGATAGGCTATTCCACTTGCTGACAACTCTATGACTGAAGAAATACTTCCTAACGTCCCTGTGACTCGTCTGAGTCTTCAGCTTCCAGTTGTGACCCCTTGTCCCTGTGTCCCCTCTCTGGAACATCCTATCTCTGTCCACCTTGTCTATTCCCCGCAGTATCTTGTATGTCGTTATCATGTCTCCCCTGACCCTCCTGTCCTCCAGTGTCGTCAGTCCGATTTCCCTTAACCTTTCCTCGTACGACATTCCCTTGAGCTCTGGGACTAGCCTCGTTGCAAACCTTTGTACTTTTTCTAACTTCTTGACGTGCTTGACCAGATGTGGGTTCCAGACTGGTGCTGCATACTCCAGTATGGGCCTAACCTACACAGTGTACAGTGTCTTGAACGATTCCTTATTAAGGTAACGGAACGCTATTCTCAGGTTTGCCAGGCGCCCGTATGCTGCAGCAGTTATTTGGTTGATGTGTGCCTCCGGTGATGTGCTCGGGGTTATGGTCACCCCAAGGTCTTTCTCCCTGAGTGAGGTCTGTAGTGTTTGTCCACCTAGCCTATACTCTGTCTGCGGTCTTCTTTGCCCCTCCCCAATCTTCATGACTTTGCATTTGGCTGGATTGAATTCGAGAAGCCAGTTACTGGACCACATTTCCAGCCTGTCCAGGTCTCTTTGCAGTCCTGCCTCATCCTCGTCCGATTTAATTCTTCTCATCAACTTCACGTCATCTGCGAACAGGGACACTTCAGAGTATATTCCTTCCATTATGTCGTTCACATATATCAAAAATAGCACTGGTCCTAGAACTGACCCCTGTGGGACCCCGCTCGTAACAGGCGCCCACTGATACCTCTTCACGTACCATGACTCGTTGCTGCCTCCCTGTCAGGTATTCCCTTATCCATTGCAGTGCCCTCCCTTTTACATGCGCCTGATCCTCCAGCTTCTGCACTGATCTCTTGTGGGGAACAGTGTCAAAGGCCTTCCTGCAGTCTAGGAAAACGCAATCTACCCACCCCTCTCTCTCGTGTCTTACTTCTGTTACCTTGTCATAAAACTCCAGGAGGTTTGTGATACAAGATTTGCCTTCCATGAACCCATGCTGGTTTTCATTTATAATCTTGTTCCTTTCCAGGTGTTCGACCACTCTCCTCCTGATAATCTTCTCCATGACTTTGCACACAATACATGTCAGAGACACAGGCCTGTAGTTTAGTGCCTCGTTTCTGTTTCCTTTCTTAAATATGGGGACTACATTAGCTGTCTTCCATTTCTCAGGTAGTTGCCCAGTTTCAAGGGATGTGTTGAAGATTGTGGTTAGAGGCATGCACAGCATCTCTGCTCCTTCTCTAAGGACCCATGTGGAGATGTTGTCCGGTCCCATCGCCTTTGAGGTGTCAAGGTCACTTAAGAGCTTCTTCACCTCCTCCTCAGTTGTTCGTATGTCATCCAACACTTGTTGGTATATTCCATCTTGATGTTCCCTTCTGTGCTGTCTTCCCACAGCCCTTCCTGTCTCTACTGAAAAAACTTCCTTAAATCTCCTGTTCAGCTCCTCACATACCTCCTGATCATTTCTTGTGAGTTCTCCACCTTCTGTCCTTAATCTGATCACCTGGTCTTTGACTATTGTCTTCCTCCTGATGTGGCTATACAACAGTTTCGGGTCAGTCTTGATTCTCGATGCTATGTCATTTTCATACTGTCGCTGGGCCTCCCTCCTTACCTGTGCGTACTCATTCCTGGCTCTGCGACTGATCTCCCTATTTTCGTGTGTTCTCTGCCTTCTGAACTTTTTCCATTCTCTATTGCACTTTGTTTTTGCCTCCTTACACCGTCGGGTAAACCAGGGGCTCGTTCTGGTCTTCCCGTTGTTACTGTTGCCCTTGGGAATAAACCTTTCCACTGCCTCCTTGCATTTTGTTACATATTCCATCATTTCATTTACTGGCTTTCCTGCCAGTTCTCTGTCCCACTGGACCTCCCGCAGGAAGTTCTTCAACCCTATGTAGTCCCCTCTTTTATAGTCAGGCTTTTCCCATTCAACTCCTGTTATTCTCTCCACTTGCAGCTCTGTGTATTCAAAGCACAGAACCACGTGGTCGCTAGCTCCTAGGGGACTCATACTTGATGTCCTCAATGTCTGAGCTGCCCAGGGTGAACACAAGGTCCAATCTTGCTGGTTCATCCTCCCCTCTCACTCTGGCAGTGTCCTTAACATGTTGTGTATGCGTGTGAGTGTGTGTGTGTCTGTGTGTGTACACTCACCTAGTTGAGGTTGCAGGGGTCGAGTCCTAGCTCCTGGCCCCGCCTCTTCATTGGTCGCTACTAGGTCACTCTCCCTGAACCGTGAGCTTGATCATACCTTTGCTTAAAGCTATGTATGGATCCTGCCTCCACTACATCGCTTCCCAAATTATTCCACTTCCTGACAACTCTGTGGCTGAAGAAATACTTCCTAACATCCATGTGATTCATCTGTGTCTTCAACTTCCAACTGTGTCCCCTTGTTACTGTGTCCCATCTCTGGAGCATCCTGTCTTTGTCTACCTTGTCAATTCCTCTCAGTATTTTGTATGTCGTTATCATGTCCCCCCTATCTGTCCTGTCCTCTACTGTCGTCAGGTCGATTTCCCTTAACCTCTGCCCGTAGGACATACCCCTTTGCTCTGGGACTAGTCTTGTTGCAAACCTTTGCATTTTCTATAGTTTCTTTACGTGCTTGGCTAGGTGTGGGTTCCAAACTGGTGCCGCATACTCCAATATGGGTCTAACGTACACGGTGTACAGGGTCCTGAACGATTCCTTATTAAGATGTTCAAATGCTGTTCTGAGGTTTGCTAGGCGCCCATATGCTGTAGCCGTTATTTGCTTGATGTGCGCTTCAGGAGATGTGCCTGGTGTTATACTCACCCCAAGATCTTTTTCCTTGAGTGAGGTTTGTAGTCTCTGGCCCTCTAGACTGTACTCCGTCTGCGGTTTTCTTTGCCGTTCCCCAATCTTCATGACTTTGCACTTGGTGGGGTTGAACTCCAGGAGCCAATTGCTGGACTAGGTCTGCAACCTGTCCAGATCCCTTTGTAGTTCTGCCTGGTCTTCGATCGAATGAATTCTTTTCATCAACTTCACGTCATATGCAAACAGGGACACTTCGGAATCTATTCCTTCCGTCTTGTCGTTCACAAATACCAGAAACAGCACTTGTCCAAGGACTGACCCCTGTGGGACCCCGCTGGTCACAGGCGCCCACTCTAACACCTCGCCACGTACCATGACTCGCTGCTTTCTTCCTGACAAGTATTCCCTGATTCATTGTAGTGCCTTTCCTGTTATCCCTGTTTGGTCCTCCAGTTTTTGCACTAATCTCGTGTGTGTGTGTGTGTGTGTGTGTGTGTGTGTGTGTGTGTGTGTGTGTGTGTGTGTGTGTGTGTGTGTGTGTGTATGTATGTATGTGTGTGTGTGTGTGATTTTCATTAACCTTTCTTCGTAGGACATTCCCCTTAGCTCTGGAACTAACCTTGTCGCAAACCTGTGCACTTTCTCTAATTTCTTGACGTGCTTGATCAAGTGTGGGTTCCACACAGGTGCTTCATACTCCAGTATGGGCCTGACGTACACGGTGTACAGTGTTTTGATCGATTCCTTACTAAGGTATCGGAACGCTGCTCTCAGGTTTGCCAAGCACCCATATGCTGCAGCAGTTATTTGGTTGTGTGCTTCTGGAAACGTGTTCGGCGTTATACTCACCCCAAGATCTTTCTCCTTGAGCGAGGTTTGCGGTCTTTGGCCACTTAGCCTATACTCTGTTTTCGGTCTTCTTTGCCCTTCCCCGATCTTCATGATTTTGCATTTGGCGGGGTCAAATTCGAGAAACCAGTTGCTGGACCAGGTGTCCAGCTTGTTCAGGTCTCTTTGAAGTCCTGCCTGATCCTCATCTGATTTAATTTTCCTCATTAACTTCACATCTGCGAACACGGACACCTCTGAGTCTACCACTTCTATCATGTCATTCACACATACCAAAAATAGCACTGATCCTAGGACCGACCCCTGTGGGACCCCGCTCGTCACAGGTGCCCACTGTGATACCTCATTATGTACCATGGCTCGTTGTTACCTCCCAGTCAGGTATTCTCTGATCCATGGCAGTGTCCTTCCTGTTATACGTGCCAGATCCTCTAGCTTTTGCACTAATCTCTCGTGAAGGACTGTGTCGAAGGCCTTCTTGCAGTCCAAGAAAATGCAATCAGCCCACCCCTCTTTCTCGTGTCTTACTTCTGTTACTTTATCATAAAACTACAGAAGGTTTGTGACACAGGATTTGCCTTCTGCGGTCTGTGTGTGTGTGTGTGTGTGTGTGTGTGTGCTCATCTATTTGTGGCTGCAGGTGTCGAGACATAGCTCCTGGCCTTGCCTCTTCACTGATAGCTATTAGGTCCTTTCTCTCCCTGCTCAATGAGTTTTTCCATACCTCATCTTAAAACTATATATGCTTCCTGCCTCCAGTACGTCACTTGCCAGACTATTCCACTTCCTGACAACTTATAACTGTACCCCCTTGTTTCTTTGTGCCGTCTCTGGAACATCCTGTCTCTGTCCATTATGTCAATTCCTCGCAGTATTTTATATGTCGTTATCGTATCTCCCCTAACTCTCCTGTCCTCCGGTGTCGTTAGGCTGATTTCCCTTAACCTGTCTTCGTAGGACATTCCCCTTAGCTCTGGGACTAGTCTTGTTACAAACCTTTGCACTTTCTCTAATTTCTTGACGTGCTTGACCAGGTATGGATTCCAGACTGGTGCTGCATACTCCAATATGGGCCTGACGTACACGGTGTACAGAGACTTGGACAATTCCTTACTGAGGTATCGGAATGCTATTCTTAGGTTTGCCGGCGCCCATATGCTGCAGCAGTTACCTGGATGATGTACGCCTCAGGAGATGTGCTGGGCATTATTCTCAACCCAAGATCTTTTTCTTGTGTGAGATTTGCTGTCTTTGGCCACCTAGACTATACGCTCTTTGCGTTCTTTTGCCCTTCCCCGATCTTCATGAATTTGCATTTGGTAGGGTTAAATTCAAGGAGCCAGTTGTTGGACCAGGCTTGTAGCCTGTCAAGGTCTCTCTGTATTCCTGCCTGATCCTCGTCCGATTTAATTTTCCTCATTAACAGGGATATTTCTGAGTATCCCTTCCGTTACGTCATTCACATACACCAAAAACAGCACAGGTCCTAGGACTGACCCCTGTGGAACCCTGCTCGTCACAGGCGCCCACTCTGAAACCTCATCACGTACCATGACTCGTTATTGCCTCCTTGTCAGATGCTCTCTAATCCATTGCAGTGTCTTCCTGTTATGTGTGCCTGATCCTCTAGCTCTTGCATTAACCTCTTGTGAGAAACTGTTTCGAATGCCTTCTTGTAGTCCAAGAAAATGCAGTCTATCCGCCCCTCTCTCTCGCGTCTTACTTCTGTTCCTTGTCATTTAGCTCCAGTAGATTTGTGACACAGGATTTTCTTTCCCTGGAACCGTGCTGGTTGTCGTTTTAAGCTTGTTTCTTTCTAGTTGCGCCATCACTGTCCTCTTGATAATCTACTCCATGACTTTACATACTATACACGTCAGTGATACAGGTTTATAATTTAATGCCTCGTGTCTGACTCCTTTCTTAAGTGGGACTACATTTGCCATCTTCCATACCTTAGGTAGTTGCCCAGTTTCAATGGATGCATCGAAGGTTTTTGTTAGTGGCACACACAGTATTTCTGCTCCCTCTCTAAGGGCCTACGGAGAGATGTCTAGTCCCACCGCTTTTGAGATATCAAGTTCACATAGCAGCTTCTTCACCTCCTCATCGGTTGTGTGAATTTCATTCAGCACTTTTTGGTGTATCCCTTTTTGGTATACCTCCCTATTCTGACTTCCTGGAGTCCTCCTTGTCTCCACTGTAAGTACTTCTTTAACTCTTATGTTGAGCTCCTCACTTCTTGGTCGATTCTTGTGAACTCCCCACCTTCCTTCCTCAGCTCGATTACTTGGTCCTTGACTGTGGTTTTCCTCCGGATATAGCTACACAATAGCTTTGGGTCAGAGTTGACTTTCGATGCTATGTCATTTTCGCATTGTCGCTGAGCCTACCGTCTTATCTGTGCATATTCGTTTCTGGCTCTTCGGCTGATATCTGTATTTTCCTGGGTCCTTTGCCTTCTGTACTTTTTTCATTCTCTAGTGCACTTAGTTTTTGCCTCCCTACACTTTTTGATGAACCAAGGACTAGTTGTGGTCTTCCTATTATTTCTGTTTCCCATGGGAACAAACCTCTCTGTCTCCTCACATTTTGTTGTTACGTAGTCTATCTTTTTTTTTTACTGGTTTTCTTGCCAATTCTCTTTCCCAATGAACATCTTGCAGGAAGTTCTTCATCCCTGTGTACTCACCCCTTTTGTAGTTTGGCTTCTCCCGTCTTATTCCTGCTACCCTCTCCACTTGTAACTCAGCTATGTATTCAAAGCACATAACCATGTGATCACTAGCTCCAAGGGGCCTTTCATACATGATATCCTCTATGTCGCAACTACTCGAGCTGAATACTAGGTCTAGTCTTGCTGGTTCATCCTCACCTCTCTCTCTCTGGTAGTGTCTCTAACATGTTGATGCATGATGTTTTCCAGTTCTACATCCATTATCTTGGCTCTCCATGTTTCGGGACCCCATGGGGCTCCAGGTTTTCCCAATCTCCTTATGACTGAAATCACCCATAACTAGTAACTTTGTTCTACCCATGTAAGCTCTTCTGGCCACCTCATCTAGTGTATCTACCATTGCTCTATTGCTCTCTTCATATTCTTCTCTTGGCCTCCTGCAGTTCTGTGGCAGGTTATACTCATTGCAATTACTATATGTTCCCCAGACTTTTGTGTGTGCACTCACCTATTCACCTAATTGTGGTTGCAGGGGTCGATTCATATGTATGGATCCTGCTTCCACTATGTCACCCTCAACACTATTCCACTTCCTGACAACTCTGTTACTGAAGAAGTACTTCCAACATCCTTGTGATACATCTGAGTTTTCGTCTTCCAGTTATGACCCCTTGTGGCTGTGTCATATCTCTGAAACATTCTGTCGCAATCCACCTTGAAAATTCTTCTCAGTATTTTATATGTTGTTTATCATTTTATCCCTGTTCCTCATATCCTTCAATGTCATTAGGTTGATTTTCCCTAACTTCTCCTCGCAGGACAAATTCCTCAACTCCGGGACTAGCCTTGTTGCAAACCTTTGCAATTTCTCGATGTGCTTGACTTTCTTGATGTGCTTGACCGGGTGAAATTTAAATTCTGGTACTGCATACTCCAATATGGGCCTAACGTGCACAGTGTACAATGCAGGGAATGACTTACTTGTCGAAACGCTAATCTTAGGTTTGCCAGGCGCCCATTTGCTGCAACAGTTATTTGGTTGATGTGAGCCTCAGGAGATGTGCTCGGTATGATGCTTACCCCAAGATCCTTTTCCTTGAGTCAGTTTTGTAGACTCTGACCTCATAGGTTGTACTCAGTCTGCAGTCTCCTTAGTTATTCCCCAAACTTCTTAACCTTGTTCTTGGTGGGCTAAACTCCAGGAGCCATTTGTTGGACCAGGCTTGCAGCCTGTCCAGGTCCCCTTGTAGGCTTACCTGATCCAAGCCCGCTTGTATTTTCCTCATTAGTTTCATATTGTCTGCTTTTCAACCAGTCAACCCATCCCTCTCTCTACTGTCTTCTGTTATCTTGTCACAGAATACCAATAGGTTTGTGATGCAGGATTTCCCTTTCCTAAAGCCGTGTTGTTGTCATGTATTAGTCCATTCCTTTCTAGGTGCTCCACCACTCTTTTCCTCATAATCTTTTCTGTAACTTTACATGCAATACGAGCCAGTTACAGTTGTCTGTAATTTAGTGTTGTCTCCTTGCATAAGAATCGGGGTTACATTTGCTGTCTTCTACACCTCAGGCAGTCGCCCTGTTTTGATAGATTTATTGAAGATTGTTGTTAGTGGCGCACACAGTTCATTTGCTGCCTCTCTCAGGACCCAAGGAGAGAGATTATCTCTATCTCGGCCCACCACATTTGAGGTATCTGGTTCTATTAGCAATTTCTTAACTTTCTTCTCGGTTTTGTGCAGTGTGTCCAGCACTTGTTAGTGCACTCTAGCCCCTTGTGTCCACTGTGAATACCTCCCTGAATCACGACTTGAGCTCTTCACATACTTCCTGAACATTCCCTGTGAGCTCTCTTCCTTCCTTCCTTAGCCTAATTACCTGGTGCTTGATTGCTTTCCTCATGATGTGGCTGTATAACTTTGGGTTTGATTTGGCTTTTGACTATGTCATTCTCGTAATGACACTGGGCTTTCTATATTGGTGCATAATCATTTCTGACTTTTTGGCTCAACTCCCTGTTTTGCTGGGTCCTTTGCCTTCTACAATTTTTCCATACTTTAGCACACTTAACTTTGGCCTCTCCACATCTCCTGATAAACTATGAGCTTACTCTGATCTTCCCTTTGTTTCTTTCTTCTTGGTACTAGCTTCTCCACTGCCTCCCTGCACTTTGTGGTTACGTGTTCCATCATTTCGTTTACTATCTTTCCTTCTAGCTCGCTTGCCCACTTCACCTCATGTAGGAGTAGCGTCATACCTGTCTAGCCCCCTTTTCGGAAGTCTGGCTTTTCCCGTCTTTCTCTTGCTGCTTCACTCTCCATTAACTCTTCTGTGTATTTGAAACTCAAGAACACATGATTACTAGCGCTTAGGGACCTTTCGTGTTTGACACACACACACACACACATTTATATATATATATATATATATATATATATATATATATATATATATATATATATATATATATATATATATATATATATATATATATATATATGCAATAAGATCACAGTAAACAGGTGATTTCAAAATATGGAACTTGATAATGTGAGTAGTCACGAAAGCGCTTGGAATTTCTCTATTCTTTCAGAGTGGTTGTTTTGCATATATATATATATATATATATATATATATATATATATATATATATATATATATATATATATATATATATATATATATATATATATATATGTCGTGCCGAATAGGCAGAACTTGCGATCTTGGCTTAAATAGCAACGCACATCTTGCCACATAGGACAAGTGAAAATTTGTGTATGCAATAATTTCGCCAAAATCATTCTGTACCTAACGAAAAAAATATATTTGATTGCTTAGAAGCTCCCACACCACCGTATGTCCTTGGATGGCGGTAAGACATTCTTAAGGATTTGGTGGTCCTGTGGGTTAAGGAGTCATGTGGTTCTCACTCACCATAAAGCGGGCCTGTACAACATGGGTTCGAGTCCTTGGCTAGTGCAGTGTTATTGATCAATGCCACTCCTTCGTGGTTACAATAATATATATATATATATATATATATATATATATATATATATATATATATATATATATATATATATATGTCGTGCCGAATAGGCAGAAATTGCCATCTTTGCTTAAATAGCAACGCTCATCTTGCCATATAGGACAAGTGAAAATTTGTGTATGCAATAATTTCGCCAAAATCATTCTGAACCTAACGAAAAAAATATATTTCACTGTGTTTGTTTAGTATTAAATTATTGTAAACAAATCTAAAATATATTTAGTTGGGTTAGGCTAAAATAAATTGTTCTTGTTATAATAAGGTTAGGTAAATTTTCTAAGATTCTTTTGGTGCAAAATTAAAATTTTTTACAATAACATTAATGAAAAAAATGTATCTTTAAACGTATAAGAGAAAATTTCAGAAAGGACTTAATTTTAAATGAGTTCTTACTAATTGACCAGTTTTACATATTCGGCACGATATATATATATATATATATATATATATATATATATATATATATATATATATATATATATATATATATATATATATATATATATAAGAACTCATTTAAAATTAAGTCTTTCAAATATTTTTTCTTATACGTTTATATGTACATTTTTTTTTTACTTTTGTTAGTGTAAAATTAAAAATTTGTACCAAAGGAATCTTAGGAAACTTACCTGACCTTATTAGAACAAGCGCAGTTTAATTTAGCCTAATCCAACTAAATACATTTTAGATAAGTTTACATAATTTAATAATAAACAATAATTTTTGCGAAATTATTGCATACACAAATTTTCGCTTGCCTTATTCGGCAAAAAGAGCGTTGCTGTTTAAGCCAAAATCGCAAGTTTTACCTATTCGGCACGGCATATACATCGTGGTGTGTATGCTTGTCAGTATATATACCCATATTTGAGATTAAATTATTCGTGACAATAGCTGGATGGATTAATGGTTGTCGTGCAGACAACCGACTTCAATCCTTATTAACCAACTACCTTGTGATGCCCAGCTTCAGTTTATCTCTCACATAGGCAGACAATGGAGTGTTTGTGGACAGGTTGACAATGTCCTCAACGCAAACTCTGACGGACTGGGAATTACTTCCCGGCACGGGTGTAACTTGGCACATATTCCCTTGTAGATGAATGGTTCAGAGAACCGACATGTTGATAAATTAGACATATGTGCAACTCTTGGGTATCTTTATTGAGGAAACGTTTCGCCACACAGTGGCTTCATCAGTCCATATGCCGTATTCTATTCAAGATTGATGGACTGACCACATCGACTCAAGGTTGAGGGACTGATTACCTCATTCTCCTCCTGTTCTTCAAGATTCTCCTTTGTATGGACTGATGAAGCCACTGTGTGGCGAAACGTTTCCTCAATAAAGATACCCAAGAGTTGCACATGTGTCTAATTTATCAACATATTCCCTTACATCTGTTGCCCTTGTTCACCTAGCAGTAAGTAGGTACCTGGGTGTTAGTCACCTTACACCTGCTGCGTCTGTTCACCTAGCAGTAAATCGGTACCTGGGTGTTAGTCAACTGTTGTGGGTCGCAGTCCATGGAAGAAGATTAATGGACCAGAATAGAAATGAAACTGACCCCAAAAACTCGCTGATTTTATTGGGTTATCCCGGTGGCTAAGTATCTACCTTAAAATTCTGAACAAAATCTTACTGAGTGTACCATCAAATAACTGACGATATCCTCCATTTTCGACTACGTAATACAAGTTCTCAGTCTAATCATACCATCTCTGTTGACACGGTGTTTCCCTATACAGTGGACCCCCGCATAACGATTACCTCCAAATGTGACCAATTATGTAAGTGTATTTATGTAAGTGCGTTTGTACGTGTATGTTTGGGGGTCTGAAATGGACTAATCTACTTCACAATATTTCTTATGGGAACAAATTCGGTCAGTACTGGCACCTGAACATACTTCTGGAGTGAAAAAATATCGTTAACCGGGGGTCCACTGTATTTCTAAAAGTCAATCTTAATCATTAAATTTAGTTCTGTCTTCAAAAATTACTCTTTTTGGCCACCGTGTTTCCTTGACAATGACGAAGGACTTCGTACACTCTAATTTATGGTCTTCCATCATCTTCAGTTTCACTTCCATTTTACTCACCACTTTCCATTATTTTCTCCACGTTTTCTTCCCCTTCTGTTTGGAATAATATCTCGGTTTTCGTTCAAGACAACAATAGTCTTCACATCCTTTACATCTGTACACTATCAAAAGTGTTCACATTAGTCTGGTAATGCAAGATGTAAACTATGACGTGTAACAAACTATGGGATGTAAACTATGGAGTGTAACTATGGGATGTAAACTATGGAGTGTAACTATGGGATGTAACAAACTATGGGATGTAAACTATGGAGTGTAACTATGGGATGTAACAAACTATGGGATGTAAACTATGGAGTGTAACTATGGGATGTAAACAAACTATGGGATGTAAACAAACTATGGGGTGTAACAAACTATGGAATGTAAAACTATGGAGTGTAACAAACTATGGGATGTAAACAAACTATGGGGTGTAACAAACTATGGGATGTAAACAAACTATGGGGTGTAACAAACTATGGGATGTAAACAAACTATGGGGTGTAACAAACTATGGGATGTAAACAAACTATGGGGTGTAACAAACTATGGGGTGTAACAAACTATGGGATGTAAACAAACTATGGGGTGTAACAAACTATGGGATGTAAACAAACTATGGGGTGTAACAAACTATGGGAATGTAAACAAACTATGGGGTGTAACAAACTATGGGATGTAAACAAACTATGGGGTGTAACAAACTATGGAATGTAAACAAACTATGGGGTGTAACAAACTATGGGATGTAAACAAACTATGGGGTGTAACAAACTATGGGATGTAAACAAACTATGGGATGTAAACAAACTATGGGGTGTAACAAACTATGGGGTGTAACAAACTATGGGATGTAAACAAACTATGGGATGTAAACAAACTATGGGGTGTAACAAACTATGGGGTGTAACAAACTATGGGAATGTAAACAAACTATGGGGTGTAACAAACTATGGGAATGTAAACAAACTATGGGATGTAAACAAACTATAGAATTTAAAACTATGGGATGTAAACAAAGTATAGAGGATCAACACCCCTAAACCGCTCACAAGTCTTCTCGTGACCACTGATCCCAAACAACTTGCTGTTACCCACGACTTGTGTAACTTATCACTGTAACAAGTAACGGGACCATGAATCACGTCCTGGTGTTGCCAGCAACCACATCAAGTTCCTGCGAGTCGTAACTTACTTACATACGACTTTTAAGTTACTACCACTGATTAAATTCGTAGCGTCCCACCTTCACCATTTGAATATCTGGAAAGTCAATTCCCACTTCACTTTGAAGAGTTTTATCCCGGTAATGAGAAAACTAGTTGGTATGTCGTCCACTACAACTGTCTGAAGAATTTTCATTCTGTTTACAAGGGGTAAATCTGTTGTAGTTGAGTTAAACATCTGTTTAGCACAGGTGTGTAACATTCCCTTTTCATCCGTTGCTTCATGAATAACTATCACAAACAGCTACTTCCGACAAATATTTTTGTTATGTATTTTTTTGTTTGTCGAAGTGTCACTTAAGTTACAACGTTCACATTATTTTTTTGACCGTCGTTCAGTTTCTTAACGTCAAGTGACGGCGGCAGTTCGATAAATCTTCCCTCCTCCCCAACGAATAATTTCTTACACAACATTGCATAAAACTCTAAAGTAGGTTACTTTTCGCGGTGTTTTACACTTTTTATAACACTTTTATAAGTGAAACTTATCACTTATTTACTTATGTGAAAAATAACAAATATCTAATGATCTGTTATGAAAAACTCTGTTTACATCAGTGTTGAATGTTGATTCACTACAGTTGTGAATGTTGAATAATTTGGCGGGATCGTTGGTATACTTATACATATTGCAGGGAATACTTAAGTGAATACTTATTAATTTCCTTCCATGGAAATAATTTATATTAGAATTAAAAAGCATTACTACGACCAGAGAGAGAGAGAGAGAGAGAGAGAGAGAGAAAGAGAGAGAGAGCGAGAGTGAGTGTGTGTGTGTGTGTGTGTGTGTGTGTGTGTGTGTGTGTGTGTGTGTGTGTGTGTGTGTGTGTGTGTGTGTGTGTGTGTGTGTGTGTGTGTGTGTGTGTGTGTGTGTGTGTGTGTGTGTGTACTCAACTAAATGTGATTGCAGAGGTCGAGTCATAGCTTCTGTCCCGCCTCTTCAGTGATTGCTACTACACCCACTCTCCCTTCACTTGAAGAAGTACTTCCTAACATCCTTGTGACTCATCTAAGTATTCAACTTCCAGCTGTGACTCCTTGTTGCTGTGTCACATCTCTGAAACACTCTGTCTCTATCAACTTTGTCAATTCCTCTCAACATTTTAAGTTATCATGTCTCCCATTTCCCTCCTGTCCTCCAGGGTTGTCAGGTTGAGTTCCCTTAACCTCTCCTCTTAGGACAAGCCTCTCAGCTCCGGGACTAGTCTCGTTGCAAACCTTCGCACTTTCTCTAATTCCTTGACGTGTTTGACCAGGTGTGGGTTCCAAACTGGCGCTGCATACTCCAATATGATCCTGACGTACACAGTGTACAGTGTCGTGAATGACTCCTTACCTAGATGTCGAAATGATATTCTAAAGTGTGCCCGGCGCCCATATGCTGCAGCGGTTATCTGGCTGATATGCGCCTCAGGAGATGTGCTCGGTATGATACTCACCACAAGATCCTTTTCCATGAGTGAATTTTGCAGCCTCTGACCACTTACGCTGTACTCCGTCTGCGGTCTTCTTTTTTTGTTCCCCAAGCTTCATAACTTTACACTTTCTGGGGTTAAACTCCAGGAGCCATTTGTCTGACCAGACTTGTAGTCTGGTCAGATGTTCTTGTAGGCTTACCTGATCCCCGTCTGCTTGTATTCTCATTAGTTTCACATCGTCTGCGAACAGGGACACCTCTACTCTTTCCCTTCCGTATGTGTGCGCGCGTGCGTGAATTATAGATGAATTATAGATTCATCAGAGGAGTTTCAACTTTGCTGTTAGACTTGTTTGATGACTCAGTGACAGTCTTATTATATATTTATCGGTGCGTCAGTGTTTACCAGAGTCGAAGAATCTGACTTGTCTGACGAAATCGTAATGACACGATTGCAAACAAACCATGTCACGGGCGGGGATAGAACCCACGATCAGAGAGAGTCAAAACTCCAGACCGTCGCGTTAGCCACTAAGACTCTGATCGCGGGTTCTATCCCCGCCCGTGGTATGGTTTAATCTGACTTGTGTTCTTAGCTTAAGCGAAGAGGAGTTACCACTCATTAGCGAGTGAGAGTTACACATTCTTTCTCTACACATATTCAGCTATTAGAAGAGACTACAAGTACAAGTACATGCAAATAGGTAGCTAGAAATTGATATTTTCTCAAAGGCAAGGACGTTGTACATGTCTTAGACCGTGAGCCTCCCAGCTCACTGCTGTCGTTGCAAGAAGGACGTTGTACATGTCTTAGACCGTGAGCCTCCCAGCTCACTGCTGTCGTTGCAAGAAGGATCTGCTCTCATTTGCATTATTATATCTGCAGCTTAATTAAGATTACTTCGGTCTGGTCTTAACCATTACGATGTGCCACGGTAACACTATTTACTAAATCAATTTTGCATTTTTCAATGTTGCTCGTTTCCAACCTCACCCGTTCTGTTTTTCCAGCTTGAATTTTACGTGGTTTAGGGGTTTTACTGACGACATGCATACAGGATAATGACACTTGACATAATGAACACCCGGACACAGTGTGTGATTGTCAGCCGTTCTGCGAGCCGTTCAATAGGCAGGCTCAGCAGCTGATGATGTTTATGGGTTGAGTTTTGCCACGGGCTCTCTCTCACCTGGTCGACTGATCACTACAGTTTGGTAGCATGCATGCTCGTGGTTAACAAACGGAGGATCAAACCTCCATCACTTAATGTGTTCAGTGATTCTCACTGGTCAAGGACTGGGCTCCGGGGAGCGTTGATCCTCGGATCGACTTCTACGTTAACTCCATCGCACAGAATAATTCTCTTAGTTCCATTAGCGAGCGGCTAGAACTTCAA
This sequence comes from Cherax quadricarinatus, assembly GCF_038502225.1. NCBI lineage: Eukaryota > Metazoa > Arthropoda > Malacostraca > Decapoda > Parastacidae > Cherax > Cherax quadricarinatus. The sequence goes on from NC_091335.1 coordinate 29,257,908, forward strand.
ATAACAATATTTAAGTTATCATTTCCTTTATATGTGATCTCCTGGGTAGAGAGTTAACACTGATAGTTACCAATAATAGTGGAAGCAGGAATAGTTCCCACAGGCATTGGTAAATAAGAAGTGTAAACAAAGTGATTGCCTGCCCAGTGATAGAAGCTGAGTAATTGTCTTTGTAACAGAGTTCTGTGTCTTCTCTGAGGTCAAAACCAATGTTCATCATTTGTGCAGCTTCCACTGAAGTAAATTGTTCAAAGGTATACTTTTAGCTTTGAAGAACACAGAGAAGACTCACTAGGAACGTTATATTCAAGCGGCTTCTAGTTGGACTGATGTAGCAATAAAGCTTATAGTCATTTCCAAATATTAAGGTATATATCATATTACAAGGTGCTTCACTCTTGCTTTTATTAATGCCTCGCCTCTCCTATCATATACTGCTGTTGTTTATGTAGTGCAGAGACGTACAAGTTATCTTAGTGTTTACCAAAAGAAACTCAGGATAAGTCGTAATGGACGACTTTCAACGGACAACCTGAAGAATGGATGGAGACTTGAACAATGAATCTAACAGACACGAGGTCCAGCGCTGAGATACGAAGCTTACAATAGGAAGGTTTCACGGACAGTACTTTCTGTGATGGTTTCTGAGTCAGAAACCACCATCTGACTTTACTGACCCTTCCCACAGCCCTAAAAGCTGGACCTGCTGCCTGTCACCAACACAGATAGTCACTCTCCATTTTTCTATCTATTCAGTCAGTAACATCAGAAATACGTATGTAAACAGACCTCATTATTTTTCCATGACTCTGACATCAACTAAGTTACATAACAAATATGTCAGACGATTACTGACTTCAAGTAGGACAATTCATTCTTTACATATAGTTGTTTCGTTTATTTGACTCACAGCCAAGAGTGACTGTGAGTCACAGAACTTGTCAGAAATCAGTCAGCCTTGTGTGATCAATAGAAATTATGAGAAATAATGGTTACAAGTAATATTAAGCGTACTGCATTAGTCATCCTGGCGAGGACCTCGAGAAGTTCTCTGTAATAACTGTCTTCATGTGAGCCAAAATTGTGTCACATGTTAGTTCTCCAGGACACAAATAACCCGTACATAGACAAACTTATCACGACGTTTAGGTCCAACTTGGATCATTAACTAGGTGATGGTTCAAGTTGGATCGAAACGTTGTCATAAGTTGCATTCTCTTATGTGCAGGTTATTTGTGTATTGTTCCAGTCCCAGTATTGTGGTTTATTGCCTGGAAAGAGTTCCGGGGATCAACGCTCCCCCCCCTGCCCGGTCTGTGACCAAGGCTCATGGTGGATCAGAGCCTGATCAACCAGGCTACAAATTTAGGTCATGAGTAACTGAGTAATATTTCTTGTCATATATTAATCACTTTTTCAGAGGTGTAACAGCGACTTTCAGTAACATTTTGACTTTACATATAACTTTTAAGTGCTTAAAAGAATTCATATTTGACTTCTGCTGCATATGATCCAAAAATTTCAATGATATTTTCCAATCCTAGAAGTGAAAAAGAATTATATTCATCCAAAAATATGTTGATTCTAACACATCATGAAAAATTTCTTGATATATCCTTTTTTCCTGGACTTTTATCTGGAGTGGATTTCAGGGGTCAAAGCCCCCGTGGCCCGGTCTGAGACCAGGCCCGTAATAACTTCAAAATTCAAGCTGTATATAAAAATCTTGATGAGGCAAAAATATTAGTTAAGAATCCACCCAATATGGTTATGTCTGTGCCTTTAAAATTACCTCTAGAAAATGGAATAAATTATATTTTGGGAAAAAAATAATACAAAATCTAGAATTGAAATTACAAGATCCACAGCCTGGGTTAAACACTGGGCACGTTTCCTTATCCTATTCACGTAGCAGTAAGTAGGTACCTGGGTGTAAGTCGACTAGTGTGGGTAGCATCCTGGAGGACAAGATTTACCTAATCGTGCGGAAATGTTCTGCATAACTGACATCACTATGTCAGTGATGTCAGTCAGGTAACAGTTGTATCGTGTACTTATAGAAATAAAGATTATTATTATTATTATTATTATTATATAGTATTAGATCTGAACAAGAGTTTAAGACTGTTTACTCACGTGAGAGGTTTTAATCACACTTCAGAAAAAAACAAAAACAAAACTATATATCTTTAAAATTAGAGAAAATTTTAGAAAGGGCTTAATTTTGAATGAGTTCTTGCTGACCAATTTTACCTATTCGGCACGACATATATCAACGAAATCATGAAACAAGTGATTTTAATTAATTTACCAAACTGTGGCAGGAAAGGACTCGAACCTACGAAATGATTTAAAATCACTTGTGTCGTGATTTCATCGCTATAAACTGCTTGCTGAGACGGGTATTCAAACAGGACGAGGCTGAAATTAATTCTTGAGATACCACTGCCACGAGTGTCCACGAATCACGAGAAAAACATGTAGCTGTACTGTGTGCGTGATTTTTGAAGGATCACTGACTCAGTGGTAAAGGTGACGCGTATGTCGTGTTGTCTCTTCAGGCGGTAACACATTCATAGGGTCAAGTCCTGGCCTGCCGCAGTTTGGTAAATATGTGTGTGTGTGTGTGTGTGTGTGTGTGTGTGTGTGTGTGTGTGTGTGTGTGTGTGTGTGTGTGTGTGTGTGTGTGTGTATGTGTGTGTGTGTATGTGTGTGTGTGATCATTTCGTCATAAACACCTGTCGATTAGACACTTCCGTGCCTGAGGTGAGTGAGTGGGGGGGAGGAGAGGTGTTACAAGTCAGACAGACAAGAGGGAGGTGCCTTTCAGAGAACATTCTGGCCAAGACGTGGCAGGTTTCACACAAATGAAACCGCACCATAATATTTACCCAACCTAATTTCCTAACTGACCAAGAAACACATCAATCATTGACCAAAACTATCAACAGACAAGTAATTTCACATTTGTCCTATTTATCCTATTTATCCATTTATCTTGTTCTAGGGAATTGGATCTATTCTCCAGTTCTCTGAATTGACCCTGAATACCTTCCATCACCCCCCCCCCACAGTCGCTGTATAATCCCTACGAGTTTAACACTCCCCCACGATTATAATAATTATATGATAATCGTATCTAACATTTCAATAGGCCTATGAGTCACTTCTTACATCTAAATTTACTTTCTATTTGTCTCTCATATTTAAAAACAAAAGTTTTCAACTGAGTTCTGAAAATTCGCCATTGGTATTGAAATTAGGAACGCTGCTAATTACCACTAATTCCCTAATGCTTCTCTTCTGTGTGCTTCTGCTGCCTCTCAATGCCTCGACGTCACTGGAATTAACTGTATTATTCTCTCAAATTATGTGGCCAAAAGTGTTAGAATTATTGTCCTCTTAAGCACCGAGGACAATAATACTGATATTGACAATGTATATACTGATACAGAGAATGTATATTATATAATGGTCGAGACGATGTATATTATAATTCATTCCACATTATAACAATATCACAATCTGTGCACAGAATCTTATAAATGCTAGAATTAATTTGCGAGTCTTCCGAAAGCCTCGTATTTACAAGAAACTGGTTGGTACTCAAACTTCTGAAGACAAAGTGATCATTGAGACACTTGTGGAACTTCTGGGAATGTTTATTTTGGAAACGTTTCGCCAGTAAGTGGCTTCCTTAGTCCAATAACAATAATAATATATTTACTACCAGTACATGTACAAGGTATACAGACCATAGTTGACATCAGTGACATACTACTATATAGAAAGCCACTCGTTATGCTGAGCATTTCGGGTAAATTAGGTCAGTTTTTGCCCAGGATGCGACCCACACCAGTCGACTAACACCCAGGTACAAATTTTCAGCTGATGGGTGAACAGGGACAAGAACAGCAGGTGTCTTATGGAAACACGTCCCTAATGTTTTCCAGCCGTACCTAAGGAGATTCGAACTCCGGACCTCAGTGTGTGAGTTGAGTGCGCTACCGATCGAGCTACAGGACACCTAAATGTAGAGAAAGGCTGAGAAGGAGGAGGACTTTGAAGTTATGAGTCCCTCAGTCAGGAGACTGTGTTCAGTCCATCGGGCTAAACCTCACCAGAATAAATTTCCCTAAGTGTTACATAAGTGTTTCAATTATCAACTTTTTTTTTTATTATTATCACACTGGCCGTCTCCCACCAAGGCAGGGTGGCCCGAAAAAGAAAAACTTTCATCATCATTCACTCCATCACTGTCTTGCCAGAAGGGTGCTTTACACTACAGTTTTTAAACTGCAACATTAACACCCCTCCTTCAACTTGTCTTTTTCAAAATAATCTATACAGATTCTGACCCCAATGTTTACTATTTGATCGAATTGCAGATTTAGATCGATCATGTAAGGAATTACAATGTTTGGAAGATTTCTCTACTCAAACGCTAAAACCAATGTTTATAGCCGGGAAATTAACAGGTTATGAAATTCTGTGTCATTTAACTTTCAAAACGTGTAGAAAATGCATTAAAGAAACAGTCACTTGTGAAACATTAGGACTGAAACAGCCACTGGCTGGCGATACATTACCGCAATAAACATTCCAGAATGTTGCACAAGTGTGTTTCTTCAACTTGTAGTAGCGTGTCACATAGCTTGGTCGCTAGGGAACTCAGCTCACATACTAAGCTTCGGGATCTAACACCCGGTACGGCTGGAAAACAATAGGACGTGTTTCCATAGGACACCTGCCGTCCCTGTTCACCCATCAGTAAAATAGGTACCTGGGTGTTAGTTGACTGGTGTAGGTCGCATCCTGGGATAAAACTGACTTAATTTGCGGGAAATGCTCAGCATAACAAGCGGCTTTCTATATAGTAATATGTCACTGATGTCAGCTATGATCTGTATACCTTGTACATGTACTTGTAATAATAAAGATACTAATATTAATAGAAATTCGGTGTGCTCTAAGAAATAAGCCCGAAATTAAACGTCTTTTTGTTAGGAGAGAGTGAGAGGAAGAATAAGTATTAAGAAAACTAAGGGAATGTGTCGGATTTCGGAATATAAGACTTACAGGAAAAGTCGGAAGATGGATCTATAACTTCTTAAACAGAACACAGAGTAACAGCAAACAGAATAAAGTCAGAGGCGGTTCCCATCCTTTTCCTGATCCCCCATATCTGATGTAAGCCACGGCACCGTGTCTTCCTTTGCTGATGATATCGGAATTTGCATGACAGTGTCATCCATCGAGAACACTGCAAATGTCCAAGCGATCATTAACTAAGACTTTATATGGGCATCAGAAAACAATATGAAGTTCAATGCAGACAAATTTCAATTATTCCCTTATGGAAAACTCGAGGAAATTAATACTGTATCGGAGTATAAAACAAATTCCAGCCACATAATAGAGAGAAAAACTAATGTGAAGGACCTGGGAGTCGTAATTACATCTGCTAGAAAGATGATAGTATATACAATGAGAACCTTCAAAACTAAGGATGGCAAGCCAGTGATGATTCTCTTCAAATGACTCATTCTTTCTAGGCTGGAATATTGCTGTACACTAACGGCCACTTTCAAGGCAGGCGAAACTGCAGACCTGGAGAATATACAGTGAACTTCCACTGCACCTATAAGTACCGTAAAGCAACTAAATTACTGGGAACGGTTGAAATTCCTTGTACTCCATGGAACGCAGGGAAGAAAGATACATGATAATATATACCTGGAAAATCCTATAGGGACTAGTCCCAATTTTACACACGGAAATGACTCCCTACGAAAGCAAATGATTCAGCAGGCGGTGCAACATCTTCCCAATGAAAAGAAGGGGCACCAAAAGTGCACTAAGAGACAACACAGTAAATATTAAGGGCCCAAGACTGTTCAACTGCCTCCCAACATACGTGAGTGGGATTACCAACAGACCCCTGGCTGTCTTCGAGAGGAACCTGGACAGTCACCTCAAGTCAGTATTTGACCAGCTGGGCTGTGGTTTGTACGTCGATTAATGTGCGGCCAACAGTAAAAGGCTGGTTGATCAGGATCTCATCCACCGCGAGGCCTGGTCATGGACCAGGCCGTAGGGGCGTTAACCATCGGAATACCTTCCAGGTATACTTTAGATACACACTTCTATCATGACCGAGGGACTGAATAGTTATTAATTTTTGGTTCACCTGTCTCCAGTGTATTAGTCACCTCTACTCGACTGAAGAAACCTGCTGCTCAGACGAAACGCTTAAAGATACCAAAGTGTTGTACGTGTGATTTAATAATTAAACTACCGGGCTGGAGTGTACTCTACTATTAACAGAATCAGAGAACATGTATCGTGGCTAGTGGTGCTACACAAGGAATCAGAACTATTTCTTGTATAAGTGAATGCCTTGACTAGAGTCAGTGGTATCTCTCTTTGGAAATGATGTGAATTTAACGAGGGAAATACAGTCAGGTAATAGCCAAGAAATACTACAAACGGATGTGGATAGAATGAAGATCTGGTCTTACAAGCGACTAGTAGAATATAGCAATCACAAATGTATAGTTGTGAAAATCTGGGACAGGCAAAGAAGACCGCAAAAGGAGCACAGGCTCGGAAGACAAAGGCTGTAAGCTCCTCGCAAGGTGAACTGCCACAACAGACGTGTGGTTACCAAATGTAAGATTATTTTTCAGGAACCTAAGCATGGAGTCATTCACGCCACTATATACAACACAGCACATGACAGGCCAAGACAAAGGAGTATGTAGCATCAATGATTGATCCACAACCGATCAGGCTTGCCTGGTGGCTAAACCTCTTGCTTCACACGGCGAGGGTCTGGATTCGATTCCCGGCCAGGGTAGAAACATTGGGCGTGTTTCTTTACACCTGTTATCTATGTTCACCCATCAGTAAATGGGTACCTGGGTGTTAGTCGACTGGTGTGGGTCGCATCCTGGGGCACTGACCTAATTTGCCCGTAATGCTCAGTATAACAAGGGACTTTCTATATAGTAGTATGTCACTGATGTCAGCTATGGTCTGTATATCTTGTACATGTACTGGTAGTAAATAAAGATATTATTAATAATAGAGTATGGAGGTTTGTAACGAGGCTGGTCTCTAAGATAAGGAGCATGAGCTCTGGTAACAGACTAGAGGAACTCTATCTGAAGGCAGGAGAAAACAGAACTCACACACGCACACAGTAGTGATCAGAGGAGGGGACAAGAGCTGTGAACAGCAAATAAATACAGGTAGGTGAGTACGTGCATACACACACACACACACACACACACACACACACACACACACACACACACAGTCCAATCGTCAACTCCTGTGCAATGGTCATGGACAAATAAATACAGCAGTGCCAGATCTGCCAGGTTGTTCGTACTTTGGACTACGTGCTGCCAGCATTAACAACCTGGTTGATCAGGCCCTGATCCACCGGGAGGCCTGGTCGTAGACCGGACCGCAGGGGCGTTGAGCCCTAGAATACCTTCCAGGTAGACTCCAGGCAGGTAACCTGCATGACTCTCATAAAGGGGTATCCGCATCACTTGACAGATGCAAGAACCTGGTAAATCAAAGAAATACTAAAACGTGTTGGGAAGAGGAGAGTAAGGTTGTGTGACATTACTTAAAAACAATTATTGCTGGTTTTAGGAGAAAGTTGGATGATGAATTGGAAAAACAGTTGATTCTTCGGGATAAAACTATAGAAATTTGTAATATAGGCAAGTATTAGTGCGAAATGGAAATGAAGAGGCAGCGATAAGAAAGGAATGAGGAGAAGAAAGGGCCAGAAAGGATAAAGGGAAAATCACCAGGGAAAAGACTGTGATAAGAGAAACAACAGTGAAAACAGTCATGATAATCTGGGGTGAAGGACGTTGATGATGCGTAGACTGTATGAGGCTGATGGAATGGCAGGAGAAACGTGAAATTATGTTAATCATAGAGTGCAAAGGAGGAGAGAAAGAGAGATAAGGCAGACGGAAAATGTTCAGATAGCAGAGAAGTTTTCCAGCGTCAAACAACGCCTGGACAAACTAATCTGCTAATTACACATAGCTGGAAAAAATTCCTGGAGAGAAAGTGTGCCTGAGGAACACATCATCTTCGTGTATACCTGGATTATGCAAGAACAGAAAGAGGGAATAAATGAGAGTAAGTAAAATAACGTAAGAAATGGGGAAGAGAAGTAGACTTTCTTGTTGGCATATTATAAATATGTTAGATACAAGAACACCTGTGCAACTAATGTGACATTTTATTGTGGCAACGTTTCGCTCTCAAGGAGCTTGGTTAGGCCATTACGGCTTGACAAAGTTCTTGGAGAGCGAAACTTTGCTACAATTAAATGCCACATAGTGCCGTTAATTCTACCTTCATTACTCGTACAAAAATATTAGTGGAAAGAATAAGACGTTAACCTCTTAGTCTGATTAACGGCTTAGTAAACACTGAGTCATATTGGGCATTTAGTAGCTCACTCATTTAGTATCTCACTCATTTAGTATCTCACTCATTTAGTATCTCACTCATTTCTCGTCTAACACAGGTCCAGTACTGGATGTTTTCTCCTTAAAATTGGCATAAGCAAGGAAATATTTTGGGTTTCTTTCAATTTTATTTATGATTTTAAGTTCTTCATGAGTGTCTTGTCTCCTGAACGATTCCTTTTAAGCTTCAGTTCGATATCTGTTATTTCTCTGACCAATACCACCTTTTGTATTTTTAATTCTTTGCCTTCGCCTGTATGGGGAGCGTCTCTCTGTTTCTAGTTTACATCTTTTCTTGCTTTTTCTTAAAGGAATGTGCCTTGAGCATACCTCAAGTGCCACAGAATTAATTCTTTCTAGGCAAACGTTCAGATCCGTATTGGTTAGGATCTCTCCCCAGTTTGTTTCATGTAGGAAATGATCGACTTTATCCCACTGTATGCTTTTGTTATTGAAGATGAATTTAGTGAAGACACCCTCATAACTCGTCACATTTTCTGTGCATACATGTCTGTACCTCTATTATGTTGTGATCTGAATGTATTGTCATTGATACTGTTATATTTCATATCAATTCATCATTGTTAGTGAAGATGACGTCCAGTGTATTTTCCAGTCTTGTCGGCTCTATTATTTGCTGGTTTAAAGTAAATTTGATGCAGAGACTTAATAGCTCATGTGAATATGTGTGTGTGAATTTTTCTCTGAGCTGCCTCCTTTGATTATTTCTACTCAAACATTATTTGCTACATTCGTCCATTTTAGGTATCTTAAATTGAAATTATACAGAAACAAGATATATGGGGCAGGAGTTGGGAGGCTTTCCAGACAGTGGTCGATTTTCAAAAGCTGTTCCTGGAATTGCTGGGAAGTTGCATCTGGAGGCTTGTATACAACCACAATGGCAAGATTTTGGTTATCGATCTTTAGTGCCTCTGAGTGAATCATGAACCCGTGATTCACTCAGAGATGTAGAGGGGACAAAACTAAATGCATTAAAGAATGGAAAACGTATAGAAGACAAAGGACACAGGAAAATAAGGAGATTAGCCAAAGAGCTGGAAACGAATATGCACAGATAAGGAGGGAGGACCAGCGACCATATGAGAGTGACATAGCATCGAAAGCCAAACCTGACCCAAAGCTGTTGTACACACATCAGGAGGAAAGCAACAGTCAAGGACCAGGTAATAAGGCTGAGGAAGGAATGAGGGGAGATCACAAGAAATGAGCAAGTATGTGAAGAATTCAATATGAGTTTTAATGAAGTATTTTCTGTGGAGATAGAAAGGATTCCTAAAAGCCGGAATGGTAGTGTACACCAACAAGTGCTGAACACAATACACACAACCGAGGTGGTGAAGAGGCTACTAAGTGAACTAGATACCTCAAAGGCAGTGAGACCGGATATCTCTCCATGGGTCCTAACAGAGGGAGCAGAGGCACTGTGCGTACCACTAACAAAAATCTTTAATACATCTACCGAAACAGGGCAACTACCTGAGGTGTGGAAGACGGCAAATATAGTCCCGCTTTTAAAGAAACAGACAGCATTAAACTACTGACCAGTGTCACTGACATGTAAAGTATACAAAGTCATAGAGAGGGGAATTAGCTTATACATGATAACCAGAATGGTTTCAGGAAAGGCAAATTCTACGTCACAAACCTCGTGGAGTTTTACGACAAGGTAACGGAAGTAAGACGAGAGAGAGAGAGAGAGAGAGAGAGAGAGAGAGAGAGAGAGAGAGAGAGGGTGGGATGATTAGTAACAGAAGACAAGAGAGAGATGATTACTTTTTTTTGGACTGAAAGAAGGCTATCGACACAGTTCCACACAAGAGATTAATGCAAAAGGTAGAGGAGAAGACAGGAATAAAATAAATGCCACTGTAATGCATTAGAGAATAACTGACAGGAAAGAAACAACGAGTGATGGTACGTGACGAGGTGTCATGGGTCCCTGTGACGAGTGGTGTTCCACAAGGGTCAGTCGTAGGGCCAGTGCTGTTTCTGGTATATGTGAATGACATGACGGAAGAAATGGATTTAGAGGTGTCACTATCTGCAGACGATGTGAAGATAATGTGAAGAATTCAAACGAATGAGAATCATGTAGAATTACAAATGGATCTGAACAGCTGCAAGACAGGACCAACAACTGACACCTGGAGTTTAACACCAGCAAGAGTAAAGCCATGAAGGTTGGGGAATGTCAAAGAAGACCACAGACAGAGTACAGGCTAGGAGGCCAAAGACTGTAAACCTCACTCAAGGAAAACAATCTTGGGATGAGTATAATACCGAGCACATCTCCTGAGGCGCACATCAACCAAATAACTGCTGCAGCATATGGGTACCTTGCAAACCTAAAAATAGCGTTTCGATACTTTAGTAAGGAATTGTTCAAGACTTTGTACACAGTGTGCGTCAAGCCCATATTGGAGTATGCAGCAACAGTATGAAACCCACACCAGGTCCAGCACATTAAGAAATTAGTGAAAGTGGAAAAATTTGCAACAAGACTAATCCCGGAGCTAAGGGGCATATCCTACGAGGAGAGGTTAAAGGAAGTCGATCTTACGATACTGGAGGACAGGAGTGATAGGAAAGAATGATAAGGACATAAAATACTGAGAGAAATTGACAAGATGGATAGTGACAAGATGTTTCTGAGACGAGACAGCAATATGGGGTCATAACTGGAAGTTGAAGACTCCTGTGAGTCACACGGAGGTGACTCAGGCGAGTCACATCCCATAAAGTTGTCAGGAAGTGGAACAGTCTGGAGAGTGATGTAGTGGAGGCAGGATCCATACATAGCTTTAAGAAGAGATACGACTAAACTCCTGGAGCAGCGAGAGGGGGGACCTAGTGGCGACCAGTGAAGAGGAGGGGTCAGGAGCTGTGAATCGATCCCTGCAGCCACAAGTAGGCTAATGCACACACTCACATAATCTCTCACTCTTACTCACACACACACACACACACACACTACGCTAGTGACTATTGATGGATTGACCGCATTTACAACGAGACAGCACTTAGCGTTAGGTAGCGACCACTTGATATCCCAAAAACCATTTATCAACACAGTGACACCACCACTTATCATTACAGTGACGCCTCACTGTAATCATAAGTGATAATTTAGCTACACAATAACGCAACACTTAGGTTTACGGAGACGAACAACATTGCATCACTATGGAGTAGCACTTAGCGTCACTGTGACGCACCATAACTTACCCTCACTCTTAAGCACTGCAACTTAGCGTCACGGTGACTTTTCCCGTCCTTCTAATCTCAGTCTTGCGTGTCTTTTCTGATCTTAAAATGTTGAAAATATGATGACATGAAATGTAATTGGCACGGAGCGTGTTGCAGCCAAGATAACCTGCCACGGAGCGTGTTGCAGCCAAGATAACCTGCCACGGAGCGTGTTGCAGCCAAGATAACCTGCCACGGAGCGTGTTGCAGCCAAGATAACCTGCCACGGAGCGTGTTGCAGCCAAGATAACCTGCCACACGGAGCCAAGTGTTGCAGCCAAGATAACCTGCCACGGAGCGTGTTGCAGCCAAGATAACCTGCCACGGAGCGTGTTGCAGCCAAGATAACCTGCCACGGAGCGTGTTGCAGCCAAGATAACCTGCCACGGAGCGTGTTGCAGCCAAGATAACATGCCACGGAGCGTGTTGCAGCCAAGATAACCTGCCACGGAGCGTGTTGCAGCCAAGATAACCTGCCACGGAGCGTGTTGCAGCCAAGATAACCTGCCACGGAGCGTGTTGCAGCCAAGATAACCTGCCACGGAGCGTGTTGCAGCCAAGATAACCTGCCACGGAGCGTGTTGCAGCCAAGATAACCTGCCACGGAGCGTGTTGCAGCCAAGATAACCTGCCACGGAGCGTGTTGCAGCCAAGATAACCTGCCACGGAGCGTGTTGCAGCCAAGATAACACGGAGCGTGTTGCAGCCAAGATAACCGGAGCGTGTTGCAGCCAAGATAACCTGCCACGGAGCGTGTTGCAGCCAAGATAACCTGCCACGGAGCGTGTTGCAGCCAAGATAACCTGCCACGGAGCGTGTTGCAGCCAAGATAACCTGCCACGGAGCGTGTTGCAGCCAAGATAACCTGCCACGGAGCGTGTTGCAGCCAAGATGCCACCGTGTTGCAGCCAAGATAACACGGAGCGTGTTGCAGCCAAGATACCTGCCACGGAGCGTGTTGCAGCCATGGAGCGTGTTGCAGCCAAGATAACCTGCCACGGAGCGTGTTGCAGCCAAGATAACCTGCCACGGAGCGTGTTGCAGCCAAGATAACCTGCCACGGAGCGTGTTGCAGCCAAGATAACCTGCCACGGAGCGTGTTGCAGCCAAGATAACCTGCCACGGAGCGTGTTGCAGCCAAGATAACCTGCCACGGAGCGTGTTGCAGCCAAGATAACCTGACACGGAGCGTGTTGCAGCCAAGATAACCTGACACGGAGCGTGTTGCAGCCAAGATAACCTGCCACGGAGCGTGTTGCAGCCAAGATAACCTGCCACGGAGCGTGTTGCAGCCAAGATAACCTGCCACGGAGCGTGTTGCAGCCAAGATAACCTGCCACGGAGCGTGTTGCAGCCAAGATAACCTGCCACGGAGCGTGTTGCAGCCAAGATAACCTGCCACGGAGCGTGTTGCAGCCAAGATAACCTGCCACGGAGCGTGTTGCAGCCAAGATAACCTGCCACGGAGCGTGTTGCAGCCAAGATAACCTGCCACGGAGCGTGTTGCAGCCAAGATAACCTGCCACGGAGCGTGTTGCAGCCAAGATAACCTGCCACGGAGCGTGTTGCAGCCAAGATAACATGCCACGGAGCGTGTTGCAGCCAAGATAACATGCCACGGAGCCTGCAGCCAAGATAACCTGCCCCGGAGCGTGTTGCAGCCAAGATAACCTGCCACGGAGCGTGTTGCAGCCAAGATAACCTGCCACGGAGCGTGTTGCAGCCAAGATAACCTGCCACGGAGCGTGTTGCAGCCAAGTGCTGCACGGAGCGTGCAGTTTGCAGCCAAGATAACCTGCCACGGAGCGTGTTGCAGCCAAGATAACCTGCCACGGATATGCAGCCAAGATAACCTCCCACGGAGCGTGTTGCATCCAAGATAACCTGCCACGGAGCGTGTTGCAGCCAAGATAACCTGCCACGGAGCGTGTTGCAGCCAAGATAACCTGCCACGGAGCGTGTTGCAGCCAAACTGCCACGGAGCGTGTTGCAGCCAAGATAACCTGACACGGAGCGTGTTGCAGCCAAGATAACCTGCCACGGAGCGTGTTGCAGCCAAGATAACCTGCCACGGAGCGTGTTGCAGCCAAGATAACCTGCCACGGAGCGTGTTGCAGCCAAGATAACCTGCCACGGAGCGTGTTGCAGCCAAGATAACCTGCCACGGAGCGTGTTGCAGCCAAGATAACCTGCCACGGAGCGTGTTGCAGCCAAGATAACCTGCCACGGAGCGTGTTGCAGCCAAGATAACCTGCCACGGAGCGTGTTGCAGCCAAGATAACTTGCACGGACGATAACCTGCCACGGAGCGTGTTACAGCCAAGTGCACGGAGTGTGTTGCAGCCAAGATAACCTGCCACGGAGCGTGTTGCAGCCAAGATAACCTGCCACGGAGCGTGTTGCAGCCAAGATAACCTGCCACGGAGCGTGTTGCAGCCAAGATAACCTGCCACGGAGCGTGTTGCAGCCAAGATAACCTGCCACGGAGCGTGTAGCAGCCAAGATAACCTGCCACGGAGCGTGTAGCAGCCAAGATAACCTGCCACGGAGCGTGTTGCAGCCAAGATAACCTGCCACGGAGCGTGTTGCAGCCAAGATAACCTGCCACGGAGCGTGTTGCAGCCAAGATAACCTGCCACGGAGCGTGTTGCAGCCAAGATAACCTGCCACGGAGCCAAGTGTGTTGCAGCCAATATAACCTGCCACGGAGCGTGTTGCAGCCAAGATAACCTGCCACGGAGCGTGTTTGCAACCAAGATAACCTAACCTGCCACGGAGCGTGTTGCAGCCAAGATAACCTGCCACGTAGCGTGTTGCAGCCAAGATAACCTGCCACGGAGCGTGTTGCAGCCAAGATAACCAGCCACGGAGCGTGTTGCAGCCAAGATAACCTGCCACGGAGCGTGTTGCAGCCAAGATAACCTGCCACGGAGCGTGTTGCAGCCAAGATAAGCTGCCACGGAGCGTGTTACAGCCAAGATAACCTGCCACGGAGCGTGTTGCAGCCAAGATAACCTGCCACGGAGCGTGTTGCAGCCAAGATAACTTGCCACGGAGCGTGTTGCAGCCAAGATAACTTGCCACGTAGCGTGTTGCAGCCAAGATAACCTGCCACGGAGCGTGTTGCAGCCAAGATAACTTGCCACGGAGCGTGTTGCAGCCGGGCTGGACGCTCAGCGCAATTTGGGCTAAATATATATTTTTTGATAAGTTGTAGTATTGTTCTCTGAAACAGTGATGTATGGCAGTACAGGCTGTCGGACACTTTGCTGTACAGGCTTCTGTACAACAGGCTGTTGTACAGGTTGATGTACAGGCTCCGTTATAGGCTATTGTACATAGCTTTATG
Source organism: Cherax quadricarinatus (assembly GCF_038502225.1). Lineage (NCBI taxonomy): Eukaryota > Metazoa > Arthropoda > Malacostraca > Decapoda > Parastacidae > Cherax > Cherax quadricarinatus. The sequence goes on from NC_091335.1 coordinate 29,273,034, forward strand.
CGTGCAAAACGTCGTCGCAATAAACGTTTTGCTCTATATTCGTGTCCTCATATTAATAAAGCAACATACTCTCCTTGTTTACCTATCAGCAAATAGGTACCAGAATGTTAGCGTTCTTACACCTGTGTCTGCTTACCTAGCGGTAAATATGGTCCTGTTTTGCTTCGCTTTCTGAGGGTGAGATTGTGAGTTACATGAAGTGGTCTGGGTCTCAAAACAAGCAGAGATTATGCCACAGCTTCTTTCAACGCACCGGTAGTATCCCACCGAGGCAGAGTGGCCCAAAAAAAGCACGAAAGTTTCTCATTTGAAATTTAATAATATATACAGGAGAAGAGGTTACTAACCCCTTGCTCCCGGCATTTGAGTAGCCTCTGACACCACGCATGACTTACGGAGGAAGAATTCTGCTCCATTTCCCCATGGAGATGAGGAAATAAACAAGAACAAGAACTAGTAAGAAAATAGAAGGAAACCTAGAGAGGTATATATATATATATATATATATATATATATATATATATATATATATATATATATAATATCTTTCCTATGGAATTTCATTACAGGTTTATGATGTTTTTCTCTGATAAATGATTTAACATATATTATTACCTCTCTTTCAGCTACGGAAGCTTCAACAGTGTTAAAGAAACTAGTTGGCAGATACAATAAAATAATTTTAAATGAATAAACAAAAACATTCAAAATAAAATTTGACCTGTAAATGAAAGTTAAATATTATATTTTAACATCAGTCTTAGAGTGAGTCTAATAGACTGGGAAATTTTAATTAGCCGCTGCATGTTGTTCCAGGGGACGAGTAGAACCCTGGTCAGAACCATGACCTTAACGAGCACTTCCTTCCAGGCAAGGAAGGAGTAACGATGGTCCGAACCATGACCTTAACGAGCACTTCCTTCCAGGCGAGGAGTGACCATGGTCAGAACCATGACCTCAACGAGCACTTCCTTCCAGGCGAGGAGTGACCATGGTCAGAACCATGACCTCAACGAGCACTTCCTTCCAGGCAAGGAGTGACCATGGTCAGAACCATGACCTCAACGAGCACTTCCTTCCAGGCAAGGAGTAACGATGGTCCGAACCATGACCTTAACGAGCACTTCCTTCCAGGCAAGGAAGGAGTAACGATGGTCCGAACCATGACCTTAACGAGCACTTCCTTCCAGGCAAGGAGTAACGATGGTCCGAACCATGACCTTAACGAGCACTTCCTTCCAGGCAAGGAGTAACGATGGTCCGAACCATGACCTCAACGAGCACTTCCTTCCAGGCGAGGAGTGACCATGGTCAGAACCATGACCTCAACGAGCACTTCCTTCCAGGCGAGGAGTGACCATGGTCAGAACCATGACCTCAACGAGCACTTCCTTCCAGGCGAGGAGTGACCATGGTCAGAACCATGACCTCAACGAGCACTTCCTTCCAGGCAAGGAGTGACCATGGTCAGAACCATGACCTCAACGAGCACTTCCTTCCAGGCGAGGAGTGACCATGGTCAGAACCATGACCTCAACGAGCACTTCCTTCCAGGCGAGGAGTGACCATGGTCAGAACCATGACCTCAACGAGCACTTCCTTCCAGGCGAGGAGTGACCATGGTCAGAACCATGACCTCAACGAGCACTTCCTTCCAGGCGAGGAGTGACCATGGTCAGAACCATGACCTTTCTGAACACTTCCATCTAGAGACAACAACCCCTGAATGTAAGTATACAAGACACAATGTGGAAAATGTTTTTACTAAAGCGGCTTCTATAAGAGAGTGTTCACCATGAACAGTTCCTCTCGTAGAGCTGAACCTTCCAGAGGGACGAATACTTCCTTTGTAGTCCAGTGATTCTGCCGAAAGTAGAGTACACCCAGTATATCCAATCTTAACAGCGAGTGTGGGTGTACAAACACTTAAGAGCAAGCGTGGGAATACACTGTCAGACTACTATATGTCTCACGCTAGAGACTTAACCATCTACTTATCAATGTTGCTTATTGGAGTGTGTGTATGAATGTGTGTGTGTGTGTGTGTGTGTGTGTGTGTGTGTGTGTGTGTGTACTCACCTAATTGTACTCACCTAACTGTAGTTGCAGGAGTCGAGACTCAGCTGTGTTCGAGTGTTTGTGTGTGTATTTCTTTAGTCACAGAGTTGTCAGGAAGTGGAATAGTCTTGGAAGTGATGTAGCAGAGGCAGAATATATACATACCTGGAGTTTACCTGGAGAGAGTTCCGGGGGTCAACGCCCCCGCGGCCCGGTCTGTGACCAGGTATGATAGAGCTCATGGAGCAGGAAAAGTGACCCAGTAGTGGCCAGTGAAGAGGCGGGGGCCAGGAGTTGTGACTCGACCACTGCAACCACAACTAGGTGAGTACACACACACACACACACACACACACGCACGCATGTGCAAGCAATTGTTCCACATTAGAGGTTAGTAAGGAAACTTAAGGCACACGGAATAGAATTTTTTTTCCTGGATAGAGGCGTGGTTGATAGATAGGCAGCAGAGAGTTTGCATCAATGGGAAGAAATCAGAGTGGGGGCACGTCACAAGCGGTGTTCCACAGGGGCCAGTGTTGGACCCTTTGTTGTTCAGAATTGATATAAATGACATAGATGAGTGAATAAATAGCGACATAAGAAAGTTTGCCGATGACACCAAAATAGCTCGCCTAATTCATTCTAATGATTCATTCTAATGAGGACATTAGAGCACTCCAGGAAGATTTGAATTGACTGATGCAGTGGTCGAGGAAGTGGCAGATGCAATTTAGTATTGACAAATGTAAAGTTCTAAACATCGGACAAGGAAATAACCATAACACATGGTTAACAATAATCTAAAACCAAGAGAACAGTACATAAGTGTTCGCAATAAAACGAACAGAATCCTCATTTAGATTATGCTGCACAGTTTTAGTCACCGTATTACAGAATGGATATAAATGCTCTGGAAAACGTACAAAGGACGATGACAAAGTTGATCCCATGTATCAGAAATCTTCCCTATGAAGATAGACTGAGGCCGTGAATCTGCACTCTCTCGAAAGGCGTAGAATTAGGGGGGATAAGACTGAGGTGTATAAATGGAAAACAGGAATTAGTAAAGGGAATGTAAATAGCGTGCTGAAAATATCTAGCCAAGACAAGGTTTTAAGTTGGATGTGACCTGACCTCACTAGGTGGGTCATTGCAGCTTTCTTTCTTATGTCTTATGTACATATATTAGCTGGTATTATGTGCTGTTGTTCCTGCAGCTTGTTGGTGTCCCTGCTTGCTTCTGCTCCTGCTGCTTCCTGCTCAAGCTTGCAGCTGTTCCTATTTGCTTCTGTCATTGTTGCAGCAGACGTTATACAGGATTTCCTTCTCTTCTGCAATATCTGTAGCAGTTTACTGCTGAAACTCCTTCTTGTACCTGGTATTTTTCCTTGATTGTTCCTGGAATTTCTCCTTCTGCATGTAGCTGGTATTGTCCCTACTCCAGCTTGTAGCTTGTATTGTCCCTACTCCAGCTTGTAGCTGGTATTGTCCCTACTCCAGCTTGTAGCTGGTATTGTCCCTACTCCAGCTTGTAGCTGGTATTGTCCCTACTCCAGCTTGTAGCTGGTATTGTCCCTACTCCTGCTTGTAGCTGGTATTGTCCCTACTCCTGCTTGTAGCTGGTATTGTCCCTACTCCTGCTTGTAGCTGGTATTGTCCCTACTCCTGCTTGTAGCTGGTATTGTCCCTACTCCTGCTTGTAGCTGGTATTGTCCCTACTCCTGCTTGTAGCTGGTATTGTCCCTACTCCTGCTTGTAGCTGGTATTGTCCCTACTCCTGCTTGTATCTGGTATTGTCCCTACTCCTGCTTGTATCTGGTATTGTCCCTACTCCTGCTTGTAGCTGGTATTGTCCCTACTCCTGCTTGTCGCTGGTATTGTCCCTACTCCTGCTTGTAGCTGGTATTGTCCCTACTCCTGCTTGTAGGTGGTATTGTCCCTACTCCTGCTTGTAGCTGGTGTTGTCCCTACTCCTGCTTGCAGATGGTGTTGTCCCTACTCCTGCTTGTAGCTGGTATTGTCCCTACTCCTGCTTGTAGCTGGTATTGTCCCTACTCCTGCTTGTAGCTGGTATTGTCCCTACTCCTGCTTGTAGCTGGTATTGTCCCTACTCCTGCTTGTAGCTGGTATTGTCCCTACTCCTGCTTGTAGCTGGTATTGTCCCTACTCCTGCTTGTAGCTGGTATTGTCCCTACTCCTGCTTGTAGCTGGTATTGTCCCTACTCCTGCTTGTAGCTGGTATTGTCCCTACTCCTGCTTGTAGCTGGTATTGTAGCTGGTATTGTCCCTACTCCTGCTTGTAGCTGGTATTGTCCCTACTCCTGCTTGTAGCTGGTATTGTCCCTACTCCTGCTTGTAGCTGGTATTGTCCCTACTCCTGCTTGTAGCTGGTATTGTCCCTACTCCTGCTTGTAGCTGGTATTGTCCCTACTCCTGCTTGTAGCTGGTATTGTCCCTACTCCTGCTTGTAGCTGGTATTGTCCCTACTCCTACTTGTAGCTGGTATTGTCCCTACTCCTGCTTGTAGCTGGTATTGTCCCTACTCCTGCTTGTAGCTGGTATTGTCCCTACTCCTGCTTGTAGCTAGTATTGTCCCTACTCCTGCTTGTAGCTGGTATTGTCCCTACTCCTGCTTGTAGCTGGTATTGTCCCTACTCCTGCTTGTCGCTGGTATTGTCCCTACTCCTGCTTGTAGCTGGTATTGTCCCTACTCCTGCTTGTAGGTGGTATTGTCCCTACTCCTGCTTGTAGCTGGTGTTGTCCCTACTCCTACTTGCAGATGGTGTTGTCCCTACTCCTGCTTGTACCTGATATTGTCCCTACTCCTGCTTGTAGCTGGTATTGTCCCTGCTCCTGCTTGTATCTGGTATTTTCCCAGCTCTTCCTTTCCAGCACTCTCTCACTACACTAAACTGATACAGTGCACTCCCTCACAACACTAAACTGACACAGTGCACTCCCTCACACACTAAACTGATACGGTGCACTCCCTCACACACTAAACTGATACGGTGCACTCCCTCACACACTAAACTGATACGGTGCACTCCCTAACACACTAAAGTGATACTGTGCACTCCCTCACACACTAAACTGATACGGTGCACTCCCTCGCACACTAAACTGATACGGTGCACTCCCTCACACCCTAAACTGATACGGTGCACTCCCTCACACACTAAACTGATACGGTGCACTCCCTCACACACTAAACTGATACGGTGCACTCTCTCGCACACTAAACTGATACGGTGCACTCTCTCGCAACACTAAACTGATACGGTGCACTCCTCCACAGCACTAAACTGATACAGTGCACTCCCTCACACATTAAACTGATACGGTGCACTCTCTCACAACACTAAACTGATACGGTGCACTCCCTCACACACTAAACTGATACGGTGCACTCCCTCACACACTAAACTGATACGGTGCACTCTCTCGCACACTAAACTGATACGGTGCACTCTCTCGCAACACTAAACTGATACGGTGCACTCCCCCACAGCACTAAACTGATACGGTGCACTCCCCCACAGCACTAAACTGATACAGAGCACTCCCTCACACACAAAACTGATACAGTGCACTCCCTCACACACTAAACTGATACAGTGCACTTCCTAACAACACGAAACTGATACAGTGCACTCCCTCACAACACTAAACTGATACAGTGCACTCCCGCACAACACTAAACTGATACAGTGCACTCCCTCACAACACTAAACTGATACAGTGCACTCCCTCACAACACTAAACTGATACAGTGCACTCCCTCACAGCACTAAGCTGATACAGTGCACTCCCTCACAACAATAAACTGATACAGTGCACTCCCACACACACTAAACTGATACAGTGCACTCCCTCACACACTAAACTGATACAGTGCACTCCCTCACACACTAAACTGATACAGGGAACTCCCTCACACACTAAACTGATACAGTGCACTCCCTCACACACTAAACTGATACAGTGCACTCCCTCACACACTAAACTGATACAGTGCACTCCCTCACACACTAAACTGATACAGTACACTCCCTCACACTAAACTGGTAGAGTGCACTCCCTCACAACACTAAACTGATACAGTGCACTCCCTCACACACTAAACTGATACAGTGCACTCCCTCACACACTAAACTGATACAGTGCACTCCCTCACACACTAAACTGAGACAGTGCACTCCCTCACACACTAAACTGATACAGTGCACTCCCTCACACACTAAACTGATACAGTGCACTCCCTCACACACTAAACTGATACAGTGCACTCCCTCACACACTAAACTGATACAGTGCACTCCCGCACAACAATAAACTGATACAGTGCACTCCATCACACACTAAACTGATACAGTACACTCCCTCACACACTAAACTGGTACAGTGCACTCCCTCACAACACTAAACTGATACAGTGCACTCCCTCACACACTAAACTGATACAGTGCACTCCCTCACAACACTAAACTGATACAGTGCACTCCCTCACACACTAAACTGATACAGTGCACTCCCTCACATACTAAACTGATACAGTGCTCTCCCTCACAACACTAAACTGATACAGTGCACTCCCTCACAACACTAAACTGATACAGTCCACTCCCTCACACACTAAACTGATACAGTGCACTCCCTCACAACACTAAACTGATACAGTGCACTCCCTCACAACACTAAACTGATACAGTGCACTCCCTCACAGCACTAAACTGATACAGTGCACTCCCTCACAACACTAAACTGATACAGTGCACTCCCTCACAACACTAAACTGATACAGTGCACTCCCTCACAACACTAAACTGATACAGTGCACTCCCTCACACACTAAACTGATACAGTGCACTCCCTCACAACACTAAACTGATACAGTGCACTCCCTCACAACACTAAACTGATACAGTGCACTCCCTCACAACACTAAACTGATACAGTGCACTCCCTCACAGCACTAAACTGATACAGTGCACTCCCTCACAACACTAAACTGATACAGTGCACTCCCTCACAACACTAAACTGATACAGTGCACTCCCTCACAACACTAAACTGATACAGTGCACTCCCTCACACACTAAACTGATACAGTGCACTCCCTCACAACACTAAACTGATACAGTGCACTCCCTCACAGCACTAAACTGATACAGTGCACTCCCTCACACACGAAACTGATACAGTGCACTCCCTCACAACACTAAACTGATACAGTGCACTCCCACACACACTAAACTGATACAGTGCACTCCCTCACAACACTAAACTGATACAGTGCACTCCCTCACACACTAAACTGACACAGTGCACTCCCTCACACACTAAACTGATACAGTGCACTCCCTCACACACTAAACTGATACCGTGCACTCCCTCACAACACTAAACTGATACAGTGCACTCCCTCACACACTAAACTGATACAGTGCAGTCCCTCACACACTAAACTGATACAGTGCACTCCCTCACACACTAAACTGATACAGTGCACTCCCTCACACACTAAACTGATACAGTGCACTCCCTCACACACTAAACTGATACAGTGCACTCCCTCACACACTAAACTGATACAGTGCACTCCCTCACACACTAAACTGATACAGTGCACTCCCTCACACACTAAACTGATACAGTGCACTCCCTCACACACTAAACTGATACAGTGCACTCCCTCACATACTAAACTGATACAGTGCACTCCCTCACACACTAAACTGAGACAGTGCACTCCCTCACACACTAAACTGGTACAGTGCACTCCCTCACACACTAAACTGATACAGTGCACTCCCTCACAACACTAAACTGATACAGTGCACTCCCTCACAACACTAAACTGATACAGTGCATTCCCTCACACACTAAACTGATAGTTTTGTGCCTCAGCCAATGTTATCAAAAGTGAACTTATGCGGGTAAAATTTAATGAATAACAAAGTTGTGCTTGTGTGTGTACTCTGCATCCCGGAGGAGATGGATGCTTGCTAAGCTTTCTGCTGGATGAGCAAGCTTCTCTCAGCTCTACTTAGTCGATGTTCAGCACCAGAAGCCATTTTTAACGTTTAGCATGTACTTTTAATAAACTAGAAGTCATTTATAATGTTTAGCATGTACGTTTAATAAACTAGAAGCCATTTATAATGTCTAGCATGTACGTTTAATAAACTAGAAGCCATTTATAATGTCTAACATGTACGTTTAATAAACTAGAAGCCATTTATAACGTCCAGCATTGGCGTTTAGTGAACTAGAAGCATTTATAACGTCTAGCATGTACGTTTAGTAAAATAGAAGTCATTTATATCGCCTAAAAACGCAATGACAGCGAAGCCATTTATAACGTCTAGCAAGCACTGCCAGTTAACAACAATTGTAACGTCTAATATGGACGTTTAATAAACAATGAACATTTTATAACGTCTAGCTTGAGCAGTGAATGACAGTGAAGACATTTATAACGCCTATCAATCACAGTCAATGAACAAGAAGCCATTTATAACGTGTAGCATGAACAGTCATTGGAAGACAAGCCATTTACGACGTCTAGTAAGCACAGTCAATGGCAGCGAGGTCATTTATAACGAGAAAAAGTCTCTAGTCATTACAATAACCTTAATGAATTATAACCATTTTCAATTAATAATATTACGAGTCATTTAATTATAAGGGAAGTCTGGTGTTTGTTAATGGTGTTAATGGTAGACAATGGTTAATGGTGTTAATGGTAGACAATGGTGGATATGTTATGACACCTCAAGATATTTTATCTTCTGATGAAGATCTCAAATGGTGGTAATATTTCGCTAACTTTAATGATTGCTACTGCCTAAAAGTGGGCTACCCCAGTGTCTACATATGGGCTACCTTAGTGTCTACATGTGGCCTACCTCAGTGTCTACATGTGGCCTACCTCAGTGTCTACATATGGGCTACCTCAGTGTCTACATGTGGCCTACCTCAGTGTCTACATGTGGGCTACCTCAGTGTCTACAAGTGGGCTACCACAGTGTCTACATGTGGGCTACCTCAGTGTCTACAAGTGGGCTACCTCAGTGTCTACAAGTGGGCTACCTCAGTGTCTACAAGTGGGCTACCTCAGTGTCTACATTTGTGCTACCTCAGTGTCTACATGTGGCCTACCTCAGTGTCTACATGTGGCCTGCCTCAGTGTCTACAAGTGGGCTACCTCAGTGTCTACATGTGGCCTGCCTCAGTGTCTACAAGTGGGCTACCTCAGTGTCTACATATGGGCTACCTCAGTGTCTACATGTGGGCTACCTCAGTGTCTACAAGTGGGCTACCTCAGTGTCTACATGTGGGCTACCTCAGTGTCTACATGTGGGCTACCTCAGTGTCTACATGTGGGCTACCTCAGTGTCTACAAGTGGGCTACCTCAGTGTCTACATGTGGGCTACCTCAGTGTCTACAAGTGGGCTACCTCAGTGTCTACATGTGGGCTACCTCAGTGTCTACATATGGGCTACCTCAGTGTCTACATGTGGCCTACCTCAGTGTCTACATGTGGGCTACCTCATTGTCTACATGTGGCCTACCTCAGTGTCTACATGTGGCCTACCTCAGTGTCTACATTTGTGCTACCTCAGTGTCTACATGTGGGCTACCTCAGTGTCTACATTTGTGCTACCTCAGTGTCTACATTTGTGCTACCTCAGTGTCTACATTTGTGCTAATCCAGTGTCTACATGTGGGCTACCTCAGTGTCTACATTTGTGCTAATCCAGTGTCTACATATGGGCTACCACAGTGTCTACATGTGGGCTACCTCAGTGTCTGCATGTGGGCTACCTCAGTGTCTACATTTGTGCTAATCCAGTGTCTACATGTGGGCTACCACAGTGTCTACATGTGGGCTACCTCAGTGTCTACATGTGGGCTACCTCAGTGTCTACATGTAGGCTACCTCAGTGTCTTCATGTGGGCTACCACAATGTCTACATGTGGGCTACCTCAGTGTCTACATGTGGGCTACCACAGTGTCTACATGTGGGCTACATCAGTGTCTACATGTGGGCTACCTCAGTGTCTACATGTGGGCTACCTCAGTGTCTACATGTGGGCTACCTCAGTGTCTACATGTGGGCTACCACAATGTCTACATGTGGGCTACCTCAGTGTCTACATGTGGGCTACCACAGTGTCTACATGTGGGCTACCTCAGTGTCTACATGTGGGATACCTCAGTGTCTACATGTGGGCTACCTCAGTGTCTACATGTGGGCTACCTCATTGTCTACATGTGGGCTACCTCAGCGTCTACATGTGGCCTACCTCAGTGTCTACATGTGGGCTACCTCAGTGTCTACATGTGGGCTACCTCAGTGTCTACATGTGGGCTACGTCAGTGTCTACATGTGGGCTACCTCAGTGTCTACATGTGGGCTACCTCAGTGTCTACATGTGGGCTACCACAATGTCTACATGTGGGCTACCTCAGTGTCTACATGTGGGCTACCACAGTGTCTACATGTGGGCTACCTCAGTGTCTACATGTGGGCTACCTCAGTGTCTACATGTGGGCTACCTCATTGTCTACATGTGGGCTACCTCAGCGTCTACATGTGGCCTACCTCAGTGTCTACATGTGGGCTACCTCAGTGTCTACATGTGGGCTACCTCAGTGTCTACATGTGGGCTACGTCAGTGTCTACGTGTTGGCTACCTCAGTGTCTACATGTGGGCTACCTCAGTATCTACATGTGGGCTACCTCAGTATCTACATGTGGGCTACCTTAGTGTCTACATGTGGGCTACGTCAGTGTCTACATTTGTGTCAATCCAGTGTCTACATGTGGGCTACCACAGTGTCTACATGAAGGCTACCACAGTGTCTACATACGTATTGTTCCACGAAAATATCATAACATGCATATCTTTCCACTTGTATCTTACTTCGACAAGATGGTAATCTATATTCCAGAAAGGTTTCGACTGCGCAGCAGGCTTGGTCAGAAATATACAGGAGAATTTAACACTTGAGATTGGACAGTAAGTAATTTTTAGGTGATCAGTCCCACAGTGTTTATAGGGGTCAGTCCCTACGCAATGATAGGAGGTAGACAGTCCCTCAGCAATGATAGGTGGTAGACAATCCTTCAGCAATGATAGGTGGAGGACAGTCCCTCAGCAATGAAAGGTGGTGGTCAGTCCCTCAGCAATGATAGGAGGTGGTCAGTCCCTCAGCAATGATAGGTGGTGGTCAGTCCCTCAGCAATGATAGGTGGTGGTCACTCAATAATGATAGGGGCAGGTCAGTCATACAGTAACGATAGGGACAGGTCAGTCACACAGTAATGATAGGGGCAGGTCAGTCACACAGTAATGACAGGGGCAGGTCAGTCACACACTAATGACAGGGGCAGGTCAGTCACACAGTAATGACAGGGACAGGTCAGTGACTCAGTAATGATAGAGACAGGTCAGTCACAAAGTAATGATTGGGGCAGGTCAGTCACTCAGTAATGATAGGGACAGGTCAGTCACTCAGTAATGATAAGGGCAGGTCAGTCACTCAGTAATGATTGGGGCAGGTCAGTCACTCAGTAATGATTAGCGTAGGTCAGTCACTCAGTAATGATAGGGGCAGGTCAGTCACTCAGTAATGATTAGCGTAGGTCAGTCACTCAGTAATGATAGGGGCAAGTCAGTCACTCAGTAATGATAGGGGCAAGTCAGTCACTCAGTAATGATAGGGGCAGGCCAGTCACACAGTAATGATAGAGGCAGGTCAGTCACTTAGTAATGACAGGGGCAGGTCAGTCACTCAGCCTACAGTAGAGACAACAGTCATACCCTATAAAAGGCCTAAATGCTTGGGTTGAATTCTAGGCAATAGGAGAGGCCATCTCCCCTCAACTGTTAGACTGATACCCGCAGAATTACTTCTTCCACAGCCTCCAGAGTTATATTCGACTTAAGAAGCTGGCTGCACCGGCGAACCCTTTACGCAATAACAATATCCAATGGTTTCACTTTTCCCTAGTCATCGTAAAACAAATGAAACTTGATAAGTGCACCCTGAGACAAGTGTATCCTGAGACAAGTGCACCATGAGACAAGTGTATCCTGAGACAAGTGCACCTTGAGACAAGTGTATCATGAGGCAGGTGCACCTTGAGACAAGTGTATCCTGAGACAAGTGCACCATGAGACAAGTGTATCCTGAGACAAGTGCACCTAGAGACAAGTGTATCCTGAGACAAGTGCACCATGAGATAAGTGTATCCTGAGACAAGTGCACCATGAGACAAGTGTATCATGAGGCAAGTGCACCATGAGACAAGTGTATCCTGAGACAAGTGCACCTTGAGACAAGTGTATCCTGAGACAAGTGCACCATGAGACAAGTGTATCCTGAGACAAGTGCACCCTGAGACAAGTGTGTCCTGAGACAAGTGCACTATGAGACAAGTGTATCCTGAGAAAAGTGCACCTTGAGACAAGTGTATCCTGAGACAAGTGCACCATGAGACAAGTGTATCATGAGGCAAGTGCACCATGAGACAAGTGTATCCTGAGACAAGTGCACCATGAGACAAGTGTATCCTGAGACAAGTGCACCATGAGACAAGTGTATCCTGAGACAAGTGCACCATGAGACAAGTGTATCCTGAGGCAAGTGCACCTTGAGACAAGTGTATCCTGAGACAAGTGCACCATGAGACAAGTGCATCCTGAGACAAGTGCACCTTGAGACAAGTGTATCCTGAGACAAGGGCACCATGAGACAAGTGTATCCTGAGACAAGTGCACCATGAGACAAGTGTATCCTACGACAAGTGCACCATGAGACAAGTGTACCCTGAGACAAGTGCACTATGAGACAAGTGTATCCTGAGACAAGTGCACAATGAGACAAGTGTATCCTGAGACAAGTGCACCATGAGACAAGTGTATCATGAGGCAAGTGCACCATGAGACAAGTGTATCCTGAGACAAGTGCACTATGAAACAAGTGTATCCTGAGACAAGTGCACCTTGAGACAAGTGTATCCTGAGACAAGTGCACCATGAGACAAGTGTATCCGGAGACAAGTGTATCCTGAGACAAGTGCACCCTGAGACAAGTGTATCCTGAGACAAGTGCATCATGAGACAAGTGTATCCTGAGGCAAGTGCACCATGAGGCAAGTGCAATATGACTCAACTGCACAATGACAAGTGCACCATGACATAAGTGCATCATGAGACAAGTGTATCATGAGACATGTGCACCAAAAGACAAGTGTACCTTAAGACAAGTGCACCATGACTCAACTGCACAATGACACATGTGCACCATGACATAAGTGCACCATGGGACAAGTGTATCATGAGACAAGTGCACCATAAGGCAAGTGCACCTTGACAACTGCAAAATGACAAGTGCACCATGACATAAGTGCACCGTAACACAAGTGCACCATGACACAAGTGCACCATGACAAGTGCACCATGACAAGTGCACCATGACAAGTGCACCATGACACAAGTGCACCATGACACAAGTGCACCATGACACAAGTGCACCATGACACAAGTGTACCATGACACAAGTGCACAATGACACAAGTGCACCATGACACAAGTGCACCGTGACAAAAAGTGCACCATGACAAGTGCACCATGACACAAGTGCACCATGACACAAGTGCACCATGACACAAGTGCTCCATGACACAAGTGCATCATGACAAAAGTGCACCGTGACACAAATGCACCATGACACAAGTGCACCATGACACAAGTGCACCATGACACAAGCGCACCATGAAACAAGTGTCCCATGGCACAAATGCACCATGACACAAGTGCACCACGACAAGTGCACCATGACAAGTGTACCATGACACAAGTGTACCGTGACACAAGTGCACCATGGCACAAGTGCACCATGGCACAATTGCACCATGGCACAAGTGCACCATGGCACAAGTGCACCATGGCACAAGTGCACCATGACACAAGTGCCCCATGACACAAGTGCCCCATGACACAAGTGCACCGTAACACAAGTGCACCGTGATAAAAGTGCACTGTGACACGTGCAAAATGACACGTGCACCATGACAAATGCACCATGACAATTGTACCGTGACAAGTACACCATGACACAAGTGCACCATGAAACATGTGCATCATTACACAAGTGTATCGTGACACAAGTGGACGATGACGCAAGTGCACCATGACATAAGTGCACCGTGACACGTACAAAAGACACGTGCACCATGACAATTGAACCTTGACACAAGTGCACCTTGACACAAGTGCACTATGACGAAAGTGCACCATGACAAATGTGCACCGTGACAAGTGCACCATGACACAAGTGCACCATGACACAAGTGCACCATGACACAAGTGCACCATGACACAAGTGCACCATGACACAAGTGCACCGTGACACAAGTGCACCATGACACGTGCATAATGACAGTTGTACCGTGACACAAGTGCACTATGACACAAGTGCACCTTGACACAAGTGCACCATGACACAAGTGCACCATGACACAAGTGCACCATCACACAAGTGCACCATGACACAAGTGCACCGTGACACAAGTGCACCATGATATAAGTGCACCGTGACACAAGTGGACCATGACGCAAGTGCACCATGACGCAAGTGCACCATGACGCATGTGCACCGTGACACAAGTGGACCAAGACGCAAGTGCACCTTGACACAAGTGCACCATGACACAAGTGCACCATGACACAAGTGCACCATGACACAAGTGCACCGTGACACAAGTGCACCATGACACGTGCATAATGACAGTTGTACCGTGACACAAGTGCACCATGACACAAGTGCACCTTGACACAAGTGCACCATGACACAAGTGCACCATGACACAAGTGCACCATGACACAAGTGCACCATGACACAAGTGCACCGTGACACAAGTGCACCATGACACGTGCATAATGACAGTTGTACCGTGACACAAGTGCACCATGACACAAGTGCACCATGACACAAGTGCACCATGACACAAGTGCACCGTGACACAAGTGCACCATGACACGTGCATAATGACAGTTGTACGGTGACACAAGTGCACCATGACACAAGTGCACCATCACACAAGTGCACCATGACACAAGTGCACCGTGACACAAGTGCACCATGATATAAGTGCACCGTGACACAAGTGGACCATGACGCAAGTGCACCATGACGCAAGTGCACCATGACGCATGTGCACCGTGATAAAAGTGCACCATGACACGTGCAAAATGACAAGTGCACCATGACAAGTGCACAATGACAATTGTACCGTGACACAAGTGCACCATGACACAAGTGCACCGTGACAAGTGCACCATGACACAAGTGCACCATGACACAAGTGTACCGTGACACAAGTGGACCATGACGCAAGTGCACCATGACACAAGTGTACCGTGACACAAGTGGACCAAGACGCAAGTGCACTATGACGCAAGTGCACCATGACGTAAGTGCGACATGACGCAAGTGCACCATGACACAAATGCCCCATGGCACAAGTGCACTATGACACAAGTGCACCGTGATAAAAGTGCACCGTGACATGTGCAAAAGACACGTGCACCATGACAATTGTACCGTGACACAAGTGCACTATGACGAAAGTGCACCATGACACAAGTGCACCGTGACAAGTGCACCATGACACAAGTGCACCACGACACAAGTGCACCATGACACAAGAGCACCATGACACAAGTGCACCATGACACAAGTGCACCGTGACACAAGTGCACCGTGATAAAAGTGCACCATGACACGAGCATAATGACAGTTGTACCGTGACACAAGTGCACCGTGATAAAAGTGCACCGTGACATGTGCAAAAGACACGTGCACCATGACAATTGTACCGTGACACAAGTGCACTATGACGAAAGTGCACCATGACACAAGTGCACCATGACAAGTGCACCATGACACAAGTGCACCATGACACAAGTGCACCATGACAAGTGCACCGTGACACAAGTGCACCATGACACAAGTGCACCGTGACAAGCGCACCATGACAAGTGTACCGTGACACAAGTGCACCATGACGCAAGTGCACCATGACGCAAGTGCACCATGACGCAAGTGCACCATGACACAAATGCCCCATGGCACAAGTGCACCATGACACAAGTGCACCGTGATAAAAGTACACCGTGACATGTGCAAAAGACACGTGCACCATGACAATTGTACCGTAACACAAGTGTACCGTGACACAAGTGCACCATGGCACAAGTGCACCATGGCACAATTGCACCATGACAAGTGCACCATGACACAAGTGCACCATGACAAGTGCACCATGACACAAGTGCACCATGACACAAGTGCACCATGACACAAGTGTACCATGACACAAGTGCACAATGACACAAGTGCACCATGACACAAGTGCACCGTGACAAAAAGTGCACCATGACAAGTGCACCATGACACAAGTGCACCATGACACAAGTGCACCATGACACAAGTGCTCCATGACACAAGTGCACCATGACAAGTGCACCATGACACAAGTGCACCATGACACAAGTGCACCATGACACAAGTGTATCCTGAGACAAGTGCACAATGAGACAAGTGTATCCTGAGACAAGTGCACCATGAGACAAGTGTATCATGAGGCAAGTGCACCATGAGACAAGTGTATCCTGAGACAAGTGCACTATGAAACAAGTGTATCCTGAGACAAGTGCACCTTGAGACAAGTGTATCCTGAGACAAGTGCACCATGAGACAAGTGTATCCGGAGACAAGTGTATCCTGAGACAAGTGCACCCTGAGACAAGTGTATCCTGAGACAAGTGCATCATGAGACAAGTGTATCCTGAGGCAAGTGCACCATGAGGCAAGTGCAATATGACTCAACTGCACAATGACAAGTGCACCATGACATAAGTGCATCATGAGACAAGTGTATCATGAGACAAGTGCACCAAAAGACAAGTGTACCTTAAGACAAGTGCACCATGACTCAACTGCACAATGACACATGTGCACCATGACATAAGTGCACCATGGGACAAGTGTATCATGAGACAAGTGCACCATAAGGCAAGTGCACCTTGACAACTGCAAAATGACAAGTGCACCATGACATAAGTGCACCGTAACACAAGTGCACCATGACACAAGTGCACCATGACAAGTGCACCATGACAAGTGCACCATGACACAAGTGCACCATGACAAGTGCACCATGACACAAGTGCACCATGACACAAGTGCACCATGACACAAGTGTACCATGACACAAGTGCACAATGACACAAGTGCACCATGACACAAGTGCACCGTGACAAAAAGTGCACCATGACAAGTGCACCATGACACAAGTGCACCATGACACAAGTGCACCATGACACAAGTGCTCCATGACACAAGTGCATCATGACAAGTGCACCGTGACACAAGTGCACCATGACACAAGTGCACCGTGACAAGCGCACCATGACAAGTGTACCGTGACACAAGTGCACCATGACGCAAGTGCACCATGACGCAAGTGCACCATGACGCAAGTGCACCATGACACAAATGCCCCATGGCACAAGTGCACCATGACACAAGTGCACCGTGATAAAAGTACACCGTGACATGTGCAAAAGACACGTGCACCATGACAATTGTACCGTAACACAAGTGTACCGTGACACAAGTGCACCATGGCACAAGTGCACCATGGCACAATTGCACCATGACAAGTGCACCATGACACAAGTGCACCATGACAAGTGCACCATGACACAAGTGCACCATGACACAAGTGCACCATGACACAAGTGTACCATGACACAAGTGCACAATGACACAAGTGCACCATGACACAAGTGCACCGTGACAAAAAGTGCACCATGACAAGTGCACCATGACACAAGTGCACCATGACACAAGTGCACCATGACACAAGTGCTCCATGACACAAGTGCACCATGACAAGTGCACCATGACACAAGTGCACCATGACACAAGTGCACCATGACACAAGTGTATCCTGAGACAAGTGCACAATGAGACAAGTGTATCCTGAGACAAGTGCACCATGAGACAAGTGTATCATGAGGCAAGTGCACCATGAGACAAGTGTATCCTGAGACAAGTGCACTATGAAACAAGTGTATCCTGAGACAAGTGCACCTTGAGACAAGTGTATCCTGAGACAAGTGCACCATGAGACAAGTGTATCCGGAGACAAGTGTATCCTGAGACAAGTGCACCCTGAGACAAGTGTATCCTGAGACAAGTGCATCATGAGACAAGTGTATCCTGAGGCAAGTGCACCATGAGGCAAGTGCAATATGACTCAACTGCACAATGACAAGTGCACCATGACATAAGTGCATCATGAGACAAGTGTATCATGAGACAAGTGCACCAAAAGACAAGTGTACCTTAAGACAAGTGCACCATGACTCAACTGCACAATGACACATGTGCACCATGACATAAGTGCACCATGGGACAAGTGTATCATGAGACAAGTGCACCATAAGGCAAGTGCACCTTGACAACTGCAAAATGACAAGTGCACCATGACATAAGTGCACCGTAACACAAGTGCACCATGACACAAGTGCACCATGACAAGTGCACCATGACAAGTGCACCATGACACAAGTGCACCATGACAAGTGCACCATGACACAAGTGCACCATGACACAAGTGCACCATGACACAAGTGTACCATGACACAAGTGCACAATGACACAAGTGCACCATGACACAAGTGCACCGTGACAAAAAGTGCACCATGACAAGTGCACCATGACACAAGTGCACCATGACACAAGTGCACCATGACACAAGTGCTCCATGACACAAGTGCATCATGACAAAAGTGCACCGTGACACAAATGCACCATGACACAAGTGCACCATGACACAAGTGCACCATGACACAAGCGCACCATGAAACAAGTGTCCCATGGCACAAATGCACCATGACACAAGTGCACCACGACAAGTGCACCATGACAAGTGTACCATGACACAAGTGTACCGTGACACAAGTGCACCATGGCACAAGTGCACCATGGCACAATTGCACCATGGCACAAGTGCACCATGGCACAAGTGCACCATGGCACAAGTGCACCATGACACAAGTGCCCCATGACACAAGTGCCCCATGACACAAGTGCACCGTAACACAAGTGCACCGTGATAAAAGTGCACTGTGACACGTGCAAAATGACACGTGCACCATGACAAATGCACCATGACAATTGTACCGTGACAAGTACACCATGACACAAGTGCACCATGAAACATGTGCATCATTACACAAGTGTATCGTGACACAAGTGGACGATGACGCAAGTGCACCATGACATAAGTGCACCGTGACACGTACAAAAGACACGTGCACCATGACAATTGAACCTTGACACAAGTGCACCTTGACACAAGTGCACTATGACGAAAGTGCACCATGACAAATGTGCACCGTGACAAGTGCACCATGACACAAGTGCACCATGACACAAGTGCACCATGACACAAGTGCACCATGACACAAGTGCACCATGACACAAGTGCACCGTGACACAAGTGCACCATGACACGTGCATAATGACAGTTGTACCGTGACACAAGTGCACCATGACACAAGTGCACCTTGACACAAGTGCACCATGACACAAGTGCACCATGACACAAGTGCACCATCACACAAGTGCACCATGACACAAGTGCACCGTGACACAAGTGCACCATGATATAAGTGCACCGTGACACAAGTGGACCATGACGCAAGTGCACCATGACGCAAGTGCACCATGACGCATGTGCACCGTGACAATTGGACCAAGACGCAAGTGCACCTTGACACAAGTGCACCATGACACAAGTGCACCATGACACAAGTGCACCATGACACATGTGCACCGTGACACAAGTGCACCATGACACGTGCATAATGACAGTTGTACCGTGACACAAGTGCACCATGACACAAGTGCACCTTGACACAAGTGCACCATGACACAAGTGCACCATGACACAAGTGCACCATGACACAAGTGCACCATGACACAAGTGCACCGTGACACAAGTGCACCATGACACGTGCATAATGACAGTTGTACCGTGACACAAGTGCACCATGACACAAGTGCACCATGACACAAGTGCACCATGACACAAGTGCACCGTGACACAAGTGCACCATGACACGTGCATAATGACAGTTGTACCGTGACACAAGTGCACCATGACACAAGTGCACCATCACACAAGTGCACCATGACACAAGTGCACCGTGACACAAGTGCACCATGATATAAGTGCACCGTGACACAAGTGGACCATGACGCAAGTGCACCATGACGCAAGTGCACCATGACGCATGTGCACCGTGATAAAAGTGCACCATGACACGTGCAAAATGACAAGTGCACCATGACAAGTGCACAATGACAATTGTACCGTGACACAAGTGCACCATGACACAAGTGCAACGTGACAAGTGCACCATGACACAAGTGCACCATGACACAAGTGTACCGTGACACAAGTGGACCATGACGCAAGTGCACCATGACACAAGTGTACCGTGACACAAGTGGACCAAGACGCAAGTGCACTATGACGCAAGTGCACCATGACGTAAGTGCGACATGACGCAAGTGCACCATGACACAAATGCCCCATGGCACAAGTGCACCATGACACAAGTGCACCGTGATAAAAGTGCACCGTGACATGTGCAAAAGACACGTGCACCATGACAATTGTACCGTGACACAAGTGCACTATGACGAAAGTGCACCATGACACAAGTGCACCGTGACAAGTGCACCATGACACAAGTGCACCACGACACAAGTGCACCATGACACAAGAGCACCATGACACAAGTGCACCATGACACAAGTGCACCGTGACACAAGTGCACCATGACACGTGCATAATGACAGTTGTACCGTGACACAAGTGCACCATGACACAAGTGCACCATGACAATTGTACCGTGACACAAGTGCACTATGACGAAAGTGCACCATGACACAAGTGCACCGTGATAAAAGTGCACCATGACACGAGCATAATGACAGTTGTACCGCACCATGACACAAGTGCACCGTGATAAAAGTGTACACCGTGACATGTGCAAAAGACACGTGCACCATGACAATTGTACCGTAACACAATAGCACCTTGACACAAGTGCACTATGACGAAAGTGCACCATGACACAAGTGCACCATGACAAGTGCACCATGACACAAGTGCACCATGACACAAGTGCACCATGACAAGTGCACCGTGACACAAGTGCACCATGACACAAGTGCACCGTGACAAGCGCACCATGACAAGTGTACCGTGACACAAGTGCACCATGACGCAAGTGCACCATGACGCAAGTGCACCATGACGCAAGTGCACCATGACACAAATGCCCCATGGCACAAGTGCACCATGACACAAGTGCACCGTGATAAAAGTACACCGTGACATGTGCAAAAGACACGTGCACCATGACAATTGTACCGTAACACAATAGCACCTTGACACAAGTGCACTATGACGAAAGTGCACCATGACACAAGTGCACCATGACAAGTGCACCATGACACAAGTGCACCATGACACAAGTGCACCATGACAAGTGCACCGTGACACAAGTGCACCATGACACAAGTGCACCGTGACAAGCGCACCATGACAAGTGTACCGTGACACAAGTGCACCATGACGCAAGTGCACCATGACGCAAGTGCACCATGACGCAAGTGCACCATGACACAAATGCCCCATGGCACAAGTGCACCATGACACAAGTGCACCGTGATAAAAGTGCACCGTGACATGTGCAAAAGACACGTGCACCATGACAATTGTGTAACACAATAGCACCTTGACACAAGTGCACTATGACGAAAGTGCACCATGACACAAGTGCACCATGACAAGTGCACCATGACACAAGTGCACCATGACACAAGTGCACCATGACAAGTGCACCGTGACACAAGTGCACCATGACACAAGTGCACCGTGACAAGCGCACCATGACAAGTGTACCGTGACACAAGTGCACCATGACGCAAGTGCACCATGACGCAAGTGCACCATGACGCAAGTGCACCATGACACAAATGCCCCATGGCACAAGTGCACCATGACACAAGTGCACCGTGATAAAAGTACACCGTGACATGTGCAAAAGACACGTGCACCATGACAATTGTACCGTAACACAATAGCACCTTGACACAAGTGCACTATGACGAAAGTGCACCATGACACAAGTGCACCGTGACAAGTGCACTATGAGACAAGTGCACCATGACAAGTGCACCATGACACACGTGCACCATGATACAAGTGCACCATGACACAAGTGCACCATGACACAAGTGCACCGTGACACAAGTGCACCGTGACAAGCGCACCATGACACAAGTGGACCATGACACAAGTGCACCATGACACAAGTGTACCGTGACACAAGTGGACCATGACGCAAGTGCACCATGACGCAAGTGCACCATGACACAAGTGCACCATGACACAAGTGCACCGTGACACAAGTGCACCGTGGTAAAAGTGCACCGTGACACGTGCAAAATGACACGTGCACCATGACAAGTGCGCCATGACAATTGTACCGTGACACAAGTGCGCTATGAGACAAGCGCACCGTGACACAAGTGCACCATGACACATGAGCACAATGACAAGTGTACCGTGACACAAGTGCACCATTACGCAAGTGCACCATGACGCAAGTGCACCATGACGCAAGTGCACCATGACGCAAGTGCAACATGACGCAAGTGCACCATGACACAAATGCCCCATGACACAAGTGCACTATGACACAAGTGCACCGTGATAAAAGTGCACCATGACACGTGCAAATTGACACGTGCACAATGACAAGCGTACCATGACAAGCGCACCATGACAGTTGTACCATGACACAAGTGCTCCATGACACAAGTGCACCGTGTCACAAGTGCACCATGACACAAGTGCACCGTGACATAAGTGCACCATGACAAGTGTACCGTGACACAAGTGCACCATGGCACAAGTGCACCATGGCACAAGTGCACCATGACACAAGTGCCCCATGACACAAGTGCACCGTGACACAAGTGCACCGTGATAAAAGTGCACCGTGACACGTGCAAAATGACACGTGCACCATAACAAGTGCTCCATGACAATTGTACCGTGACACAAGTGCGCTATGAGACAAGCGCACCGTGACACAAGTGCACCATGACACATGAGCACAATGACACAAGTGTACCATGACACAAGTGCACCATGACACAAGTGCACCATGACACAATTGCACCATGACGCAAGTGCACCATGACGCAAGTGCACCATGACGCAAGTGCAACATGACGCAAGTGCACCATGACACAAATGCCCCATGACACAAGTGCACTATGACACAAGTGCACCGTGATAAAAGTGCACCATGACACGTGCAAATTGACACGTGCACAATGACAAGCGTACCATGACAAGCGCACCATGACAGTTGTACCATGACACAAGTGCTCCATGACACAAGTGCACCGTGTCACAAGTGCACCATGACACAAGTGCACCGTGGCACAAGTGTACCATGACAAGTGCACCATGACACAAGTGCACCATGACACAAGTGCACCATGACACAATTGCTCCATGACACAAGTGCACCGTGACATAAGTGCACCGTGACATAAGTGCACCGTGACGTAAGTGCACCATGACACAAGTGCACCATGACACAAGTGCACCATGACACAAGTGCACCATGACACAATTGCACCATGACACAAGTGCACCGTGACATAAGTGCATCGTGACGTAAGTGCACCATGGCACAAGTGCACCATGACACAAGTGCACCGTGACGCTAGTATTAATATATTGGGTGCTATTAACAAGTGCTGTTATTGATAGCAGATTAAGAACACCATGACTTGCACAATGTTGCACTTAACAATGTATTAAAAATATTCACCATATATATATAAATAAATAAATATATATATATATATATATATATATATATATATATATATATATATATATATATATATATATATATATATATATATATATATACAAACACACACACACACATGCACACACACACAAACACTGATGTCTGGCCTCGGTACGTTTGGTCTCGGTCTCAGTACGTTTGGTCTCGGTCTCAGTAAGTTCGGTCGTGGTCCTGGTTTCGATACTTTTATTGTTGACTAAATCTTTGAAAATTCCCACTGAAACAAAATATGAATCACATAGTGAAACTTGGCGGGTGTTTCCCCAAGAATTATTCCAACTTCAAGACTTCAGATTGTCACAATAATTATTCTATGGGATGGAACGACTCATCGACCTGTTATACGAAGCAAATCATTTGACTGATCGTATTGAAATTCAAGTTAATTTAGACTAAACAGATACAATACAGTGACTACAACAATAAACACACAACCCCGCCATCCTCTGATATATATATATATATATATATATATATATATATATATATATATATATATATATATATATATATATATATATATATATATATATATATATCTCAATAACAAAACTGCGACTAGCTGGGGGATCGAACCTGTGTTGTTTTAGCCCGCCTCATGGTGAGCGAAAATTCCACGACGCTCAAACCCATGGGACCATGCAATCCTACAAGAATCACGCACCAGCAGAGGTAGGTGTTGCACCGTGACCCGAGGACATAGGATGATGTGGGTGCCTTAGAGCTAATTTCATTCTACTCCCTGTTTGGTGTACTAGCCTCCACAAGCAGTATATATAGTATTGTAACCACGAACGAGTGTTATTTAACCAATAGTCAAGGGACCCGTTCGTGGTTACAACACTCACTTTACACGCTTAATATCTACCAAAATCTGTCTCTCTCCTTTACTCTCCTCTCTTCATCGGGTGCATGCACACTTATTATGACTCACTTTTCACACTCAGAGAGGTGAGTGTACTGTGTACAGAGATGAGTGTACTGTGTACAGAGAGGTGAGTGTACTGTGTACAGAGAGGTGAGTGTACTGTGTACAGAGAGGTGAGTGTACTGTGTACAGAGAGGCGAGTGTACTGTGTACAGAGATGCGAGTGTACTGTGTACAGAGAGGTGAGTGTACTGTGTACAGAGGTGTGAGTGTACTGTGTACAGAGAGGTGAGTGTACTGTGTACAGAGATGCGAGTGTACTGTGTACAGAGAGGTGAGTGTACTGTGTACAGAGAGGTGAGTGTACTGTGTACAGAGAGGTGAGTGTACTGTGTACAGAGATGAGTGTACTGTGTACAGAGAGGTGAGTGTACTGTGTACAGAGAGGTGAGTGTACTGTGTACAGAGAGGTGAGTGTACTGTGTACAGAGAGGTGAGTGTACTGTGTACAGAGATGAGTGTACTGTGTACAGAGAGGTGATTGTACTGTGTACAGAGAGGTGAGTGTACTGTGTACAGAGAGGTGAGTGTACTGTGTACAGAGAGGTGAGTGTACTGTGTACAGAGAGGTGAGTGTACTGTGTACAGAGAGGTGAGTGTACTGTGTACAGAGAGGTGAGTGTACTGTGTACAGAGAGGTGAGTGTACTGTGTACAGAGATGAGTGTACTGTGTACAGAGTGGAGAGTGTACTGTGTACAGAGAGGTGAGTGTACTGTGTACAGAGATGAGTGTACTGTGTACAGAGAGGTGAGTGTACTGTGTACAGAGAGGTGAGTGTACTGTGTACAGAGATGAGTGTACTGTGTACAGAGAGGTGAGTGTACTGTGTACAGAGAGGTGAGTGTACTGTGTACAGAGAGGTGAGTGTACTGTGTACAGAGAGGTGAGTGTACTGTGTACAGAGAGGTGAGTGTACTGTGTACAGAGAGGAGAGTGTACTGTGTAGTACAGAGAGAGTGTACTGTGTCCACAGAGCTGAGTGTACTGTGTACAGAGAGGAGAGTGTACTGTGTACAGAGATGTGAGTGTACTGTGTACAGAGAGGTGAGTGTACTGTGTACAGAGAGGTGAGTGTACTGTGTACAGAGAGGTGAGTGTACTGTGTACAGAGATGAGTGTACTGTGTACAGAGAGGAGAGTGTACTGTGTACAGAGAGGTGAGTGTACTGTGTACAGAGAGGTGAGTGTACTGTGTACAGAGAGGAGAGTGTACTGTGTACAGAGAGGTGAGTGTACTGTGTACAGAGAGGAGAGTGTACTGTGTACAGAGAGATGAGTGTACTGTGTACAGAGAGGTGAGTGTACTGTGTACAGAGAGGTGAGTGTACTGTGTACAGAGAGGTGAGTGTACTGTGTACAGAGAGGAGAGTGTACTGTGTACAGAGAGGAGAGTGTACTGTGTACAGAGAGGTGAGTGTACTGTGTACAGAGAGGTGAGTGTACTGTGTACAGATAGGTGAGTGTACTGTGTACAGAGATGAGTGTACTGTGTACAGAGAGGAGAGTGTACTGTGTACAGAGAGGTGAGTGTACTGTGTACAGAGAGGTGAGTGTACTGTGTACAGAGAGGAGAGAGTACTGTGTACAGAGATGCGAGTGTACTGTGTACAGAGAGGTGAGTGTACTGTGTACAGAGAGGTGAGTGTACTGTGTACAGAGATGCGAGTGTACTGTGTACGGAGAGGAGAGTGTTCTGTGTACAGAGAGGTGAGTGTACTGTGTACAGAGATGCGAATGTACTGTGTACAGAGAGGTGAGTGTACTGTGTACAGAGATGCGAGTGTACTGTGTACAGAGAGGAGAGTGTACTGTGTACAGAGAGGTGAGTGTACTGTGTACAGAGAGGAGAGTGTACTGTGTACAGAGAGGTGAGTGTACTGTGTACAGAGAGGTGAGTGTACTGTGTACAGAGATGCGAGTGTACTGTGTACAGAGAGGAGAGTGTACTGTGTACAGAGAGGTGAGTGTACTGTGTACAGAGAGGAGAGTGTACTGTGTACAGAGAGGTGAGTGTACTGTGTACAGAGAGGTGAGTGTACTGTGTACAGAGAGGTGAGTGTACTGTGTACAGAGAGGTGAGTGTACTGTGTACAGAGAGGTGAGTGTACTGTGTACAGAGAGGAGAGTGTACTGTGTACAGAGAGGTGAGCGTACTGTGTACAGAGAGGTGAGTGTACTGTGTACAGAGAGGTGAGTGTACTGTGTACATAGAGGTGAGTGTACTGTGTACAGAGAGGTGAGTGTACTGTGTACAGAGAGGAGAGTGTACTGTTTACAGAGAGGAGAGTGTACTGTGTACAGAGAGGTGAGTGTACTGTATACAGAGAGGTGAGTGTATGATGTACAGAGAGGTGAGTGTATGATGTACAGAGAGGTGAGCGTATGGTGTACAGAGAGGAGAGTGTACTTTGTACAGAGAGGTGAGTGCACGGTGTACAGAGAGGTGAGTGTACTGTGTACAGAGAGGTGAGTGTACTGTGTACAGAGAGGAGAGTGTACTGTGTACAGAGGAGAGTGTACTGTGTACAGAGAGGAGAGTGTACTGTGTACAGAGAGGTGAGTGTATGGTGTACAGAGAGGTGAGCGTATGGTGTACAGAG
Source organism: Cherax quadricarinatus (assembly GCF_038502225.1). Classification (NCBI taxonomy): domain Eukaryota; kingdom Metazoa; phylum Arthropoda; class Malacostraca; order Decapoda; family Parastacidae; genus Cherax; species Cherax quadricarinatus. The sequence goes on from NC_091335.1 coordinate 29,300,685, forward strand.
AGGAGAGTGTACTGTGTACAGAGAGATGAGTGTACGGTGTACAGAGAGGTGAGTGTACGGTGTACAGAGAGGTGAGTGTACGGTGTACAGAGAGGTGAGTGTACTGTGTACAGAGAGGTGAGTGTACTGTGTACAGAGATGAGTGTACTGTGTACAGAGGTGAATGTACTGTGTAGAAATGAGTGTACTGTGTACTGTGAGGCGAGTGTACTGTGTACAGTGAAGCGAGTGCACTGTGTACAAAGAGGTGAGTGTACTGTGTACAGAGAGGCGAGTGAACTGTGTAGAGGCGAGTGTGTGTACTGTGAGGTGAGTACTGTGTACAGTGAGGCGAGTGAACTGTGTGCAGTGAGGCGAGTGTACTGTGTACTGTGAGGCGAGTGTACTGTGTACTGTGAGGCGAGTGTACTGTGTACTGTGAGGCGAGTGTACTGTGTACTGTGAGGCGAGTGTACTGTGTACTGTGAGGCGAGTGTACTGTGTGCAGTGAGGCGAGTGGACTGTGAACAGTGAGGAGAGTGTACTGTGTAGAGTGAGGAGAGTGTACTGTGTATAGTGAGGCGAGTGTACTGTGTACAGTGAGGTGAGTGCACTGTGTACTGTGAGGCGAGTGTACTATGTGCAGTGAGACGAGTGTACTGTGTAGAGTGAAGCGAGTGTACTGTGTACTGTGAGGCAAGTGTACTGTGTACCGTGAGGAGAGTGTACTGTGCGACGAGTGTACTGTGTACAGTGAGGCGAGTGTATTGTGTACTGTGAGGCGAGTGTACTGTGTACTGTGAGGCGAGTGTACTATGTAGAGTGAGGCGAGTGTACTGTGTACTGTGAGGCGAGTGTACTGTGTAGAGTGAGGCGAGTGTACTGTGTACTGTGAGACGAGTGTACTGTGTAGAGTGAGGCGAGTGTACTGTGTACTGTGAGGCGAGTGTACTGTGTACTGTGAGGCGAGTGTACTGTGTAGAGTGAGGCGAGTGTACTGTGTACTGTGAGGCGAGTGTACTGTGTAGAGTGAGGCGAGTGTACTGTGTACTGTGTACAGTGAGGCGAGTGTACTGTGTACTGTGAGGCGAGTGTACTGTGTACTGTGAGGCGAGTGTACTGTGTAGAGTGAGGCGAGTGTAATGTGTGGGGATTAAGCGAGTGTACTGTGAACAGTGAGGCGAATGTACTGTGTACAGTGAGGCGAGTGTACTGTGTACTGTGAGACGAGTGTACTGTGTACAGTGAGGCGAGTGTACTGTGTACAGTGGGGCGGTTTTAATAAATCTGCTCAAGTTTTTCTATGGCAGGTGTATCAGAAAGTTATGTTCAGGTGTCTATGTTACTAGTCTACCTGGAGGATGTTCCGGGGGTTTACCTAACTATAGTCTACCTGGAGGATGTTCCGGGGGTTTACCTAACTATAGTCTACCTGGAGGATGTTCCTGGGGTTTACCTAACTATAGTCTACCTGGAGGATGTTCCGGGGGTTTACCTAACTATAGTCTACCTGGAGGATGTTCCTGGGGTTTACCTAACTATAGTCTACCTGGAGGATGTTCCGGGGGTTTACCTAAATATAGTCTACCTGGAGGATGTTCCGGGGGTTTACCTAACTATAGTCTACCTGGAGGATGTTCCGGGGGTTTACCTAACTATAGTCTACCTGGAGGATGTTCCGGGGGTTTACCTAACTATAGTCTACCTGGAGGATGTTCCGGGGGTTTACCTAACTATAGTCTACCTGGAGGATGTTCCGGGGGTTTACCTAACTATAGTCTACCTGGAGGATGTTCCAGGGGTTTACCTAACTATAGTCTACCTGGGGAATGTACCAGGGGTTTATCTAACTATAGTCTACCTGGAGTTTACCTAACTATAGTCTACCTGGAGTTTACCTAACTATAGTCTACCTGGAGTTTACCTAACTATAGTCTACCTGGAGTTTACCTAACTATAGTCTACCTGGAGGATGTACCAAGGGTTTACCTAACTAGAGCGTACCTGGAGGATGTTTCAGGGGTTTACCTAATTATAGTCTACCTGGAGAATGCTCGGGGGGTCTACCCCTCCCCTTCCTTCCGTGACTATGTCCATGACCAGGTATCACGGGGTATCAATGCCTGATCAACCAGGCTGTTACTTTTCACCACACTCCAACCCACAATTCACAGCTCGGCTGGTCAGGTACTGACTTCAGATACCTGTCCGGTTCTGTCGAAGACAGGCTTTGTGTACGATGGGAGACTGTTGAACAGCCTTGGGATCCTGACATTGTTTTCTCTCTGTGTACTAACGGCACCTCAGCTTTTGCTGGTGAGTTGTTGCACGTCTGCCGAGTGATTTCTGTGTGCAGATTCGGGATCAATCCCTCCAGGATTTTCCAGATGTAAATTTTGATGTACTTTCACATTTTTTGAGGTTATTTTCTGAACTTATGTGTACAGTGAAGGTTCTCTGGACATTTTCTAGACCTACAATTTCGCTTGCCTTGAAAGAGGATGTTATTGTACTGCGGAACTCTAGCCTAGATAAAATAAGTGACTTAAAGATGATCATCACTGGCTTGGCATCCCTTGTTCTGAAGGTTCTCATTATCCATTCCATCATTTTCTTCGCGGTTGTGATGACAATATTCTGGTCCTTGATATTATCACTTTAAAACAGATTTTCATTCTATTTTGTGGCAAGTATTCATTTGATAGTCCGTTCTAGCCGGAATTTGTCCTCATTGAACATCATCGTCTACTGCGGCCCATTGGAAGACTTGGTTTATATCCGCTTGAAGATTTAGTGTCCTCAATGGATGACACTGATGAAGATTCTAGTACCGTCTACGTAGTAAGACACAGTGCTATGGTTTATATCTCCGTCTATGTCAGATATGAGAATGAGGGAAAAGGATGTGGGCGAGTACTGTACCTTGTGGAACAGACATTTTCATTGTGGCAGTCTTCGACTTAATTCAGTTTGCCATCACTATTTTATGTTATCTCAGAAATAAAGTTAAAGCTTGAGCGACCCACATTTCCATTTATTCTTTTAGCACTCATTCTGTGCATACTTCATCTGCGTTGTCATCCACTGCATCTCAAACGATATCATAATAATCCAATTGTTACAAGAATTACTAACAGATCCCTGGTTATCTTCAAGAGGGAGCTGGAATTACCAACAGACCCCTGGTTATCTTCAAGAGGGAGCTGGAATTATCAACAGACCCCTGGTTATCTTCAAGAGGGAGCTGGAATTACCAACAGACCCCTGGTTATCAAGAGGGAGCTGGAATTACTAGCAGACCCCTGGTTATCTTCAAGAGAGAGCAGGAATTACCAACAGACCCCTGGTTATCTTCAAGGGGGAGCTGGAATTACCAACAGATTCCTGGTTATCTTAAAGAGGGAGCTGGAATTATCAACAGACCCCTGATTATCTTCAAGAGGGAGATGGAATTACCAACAGACCCCTGGTTATCTTCAAAGAGGGAGCTGGAATTATCAACAGACCGTTGGTTATCTTCAAAGAGGGAGCTGGAATTATCAACAGACCCCTGGTTATCTTCAAAGAGGGAGCTGGAATTATCAACAGACCTCAGGTTGTCTTCAAGAGGGTTCAGCAGTAACAGCCTAGTTGATCAGGCACTGATCCACCGGGAGGCCTGGTCATGGACCGGGCCGCGGGGATATTGATCCCCGAAATACTCTCCAGGTAGACGAGAGGAAGAAGCGACATGCTCTAAATCCATGCTGCTCTAAACCCATGATGCTCTAAACCCATGCTGCTCTAAACCCATGTTATTCTGAACCCATTTTGCTCTGAACCTATGCTGCTCTGGACCCATGCTGCTCTGAACCCATTCTATGGACCCATGCTGCTCTGAACCCATTCTGCTATAAACCCATGCTGATCTGAACCCATGCTGCTCTGGACCCATGCTGCTCTAAACCCATGCTACTCTAAACCCATGCTACTCTAAACCCATGCTGCTATAAACCCTGCTGCTCTGAACCCATGTTGCTCTGGACCCATGTCGCTCTGAACCCATGCTGCTCTAAACCCATGCTGCTCTGAACCCATGCTGCTTTGAACCCATGCTGCTCTGAACCCATGCTGCTCTGAACCCATGCTGCTCTGAACCCATGCTGCTCTGAACCCATGCTGCTCTGAACCCATGCTACTCTAAACCCATGCTGCTATAAACCCATGCTGCTCTGAACCCATGTTGCTCTGGACCCATGTCGCTCTGAACCCATGCTGCTCTAAACCTATACTGCTCTGGGCCCATGCTGCTCTGAACCCATCCTGCTCTGAACCCATGCTGCTCTGAATCCATGCTGCTCTGAACCCATTCTGCTCTGAACCAATGTTTCTCTGAACCCATGCTGCTCTGAACCCATGCTGCTTTAAACCCATGTTGCTCTGAACCCATGCTGCTCTGAACCCATGCTGCTCTGAACCCATGCTGCTCTGAACCTATGCTGTTCTGAACCCATGCTGCTCTAAACTCATGCTGCTCTGAACCAATGGTGCTCTAAACCCATGCTGCTCTGAACCCATGCTGCTCTGAACCCATGCTGCTCTGAACCCATGCTGCTCTGAACCCATGCTGCTCTGAACCCATGCTGCTCTGAACCCATGCTGCTCTGGACCCATGCTGCTCTGAACCCATGCTGCTCTGAACCCATGCTGCTCTGGACCCATGCTGCTCTGAACCCATGCTGCTCTAAACCCATGCTGCTCTGAACCCATGCTGCTCTAAACCCATGCTGCTCTGAACCCATGCTGCTCTGAACCCACGCTGCTGTAAACCCATGCTCTGAACCCATGCTGCTCTGAACCCATGCTGCTCTGAACCCATGCTGCTCTAAACCCATGCTGCTCTGAACCCATGCTGCTCTGAACCCATGCTGCTTTGAACCCATGCTTCTCTGAACCCATGCTGCTCTGAACCCATGCTGCTCTGAACCCATGCTGCTCTAAACCAATGCTGTTCTAAACCCATGCTGCTCTGGACCCATGCTGCTCTGAACCCATGCTGCTCTGAACCCATGCTGCTCTGAACCCATGATGCTCTAAACCAATGCTGTTCTAAACCCATGCTGCTCTGGACCCATGCTGCTCTGAACCCATGCTGCTCTGGACCCATGCTGCTCTGAACCCATGTTGCTCTGAACCCATGCTGCTCTGGATCCATGCTGCTCTAAACCTATGCTGCTCTGAACCCATGTTGCTTTGAACACATGCTGCTCTGGACCCATGCTGCTCTGGACCCATGCTGCTCTGAGCCTATGCTGCTCTGAACCCATGCTGCTCTAAACCCATGTTGCTCTGAACCTATGCTGCTCTGAACCCATGCTGCTCTGAACCTATGCTGCTCTGAACCTATGCTGCTCTGAATCCATGCTGCTCTAAACCCATGCTGCTCTGAACCCATGTTGCTATGAACCCATGCTGCTCTGAACCCATGATGCTCTGAATCCATGCTGTTCTGAACCCATGCTGCTCTGAACCCATGCTGATCTGAGCCCATGCTACTCTGAACCCTTGCTGCTCTGGACCCATGCTGCTCTGAACCCATGCTGCTCTGAACCCATGTTGCTCTGAACCCATGCTGCTCTGGATCTATGCTGCTCTAAACCTATGCTGCTCTGAACCCATGCTGCTCTGTACCCATGTTGCTTTGAACCCATGCTGCTCTGGACCCATACTGCTCTGGACCCACGCTGCTCTGGACCCATACTGCTCTGAACCCATGCTGCTCTGAACCCATGCTGCTCTGAACCCATGCTGCTCTGAACCCATACTGCTCTGGACCCATGCTGCTCTGGACCCATGCTGCTCTGAACCTATGCTGCTCTGGACCCATGCTGCTCTAAACCTATGCTGTTCTGAACCCATGCTGCTCTGGACCCATGCTGCCCTAAACCCATGCTGCTTTGAACCCATCCTGCTCTAAACCCATGTTGCTCTGAACCCATGCTGCTCTGGACTCATGCTGCTCTGAACCCATGCTGCTCTGAACCCATGCTGCTCTGAACCCATGCTGCTCTGGACCCATGCTGCCCTAAACCCATGTTGCTCTGAACCCATGTTGCTCTGGACCAATGCTGCTCTAAACCCATGCTGCTCTGAACCCATGCTGCTCTGAACCCATGTTGCTCTGAACCCATGCTGCTATGGACCCATGCTGCTCTGAACCCATGCTGCTCTGAACCCATGCTGCTCTGAAACCATGCTGCTCTGAACCCATGCTGCTATGGACCCATGCTGCTCTGAACCCATGCTGCTCTGAACCCATGCTGCTATGGACCCATGCTGCTCTGAACCCATGCTGCTCTGAACCCATGCTGCTATGGACCCATGCTGCTCTGAACACATGCTGCTCTGAACCCATGCTGCTATGGACCCATGCTGCTCTGAACCCATGCTGCTATGGACCCATGGATGTAAGTGTATCAGAGAAGTGCATTGATGCAAGTGCATGAGAGAAGTGCATGAATGTAAGTGTATGAGAGAAGTGCATGAATGTAAGTGTATGAGAGAAGTGCATGGATTAAAGTGTATCAGAGAAGTGCATGGATGAAAGTGTATCAGAGAAGTGCATGGATGAAAGTGTATCAGAGAAGTGCATGGATGTAAGTGTATGATGGAAGTGCATGGATGTAAGTGTATCAGAGAAGTGCTTGAATGTAAGTGTATGAACGAAGTGCATGGATGTAAGTATGAGAAAAGTGCATGGATGTAAGTGTATGAGAGAAGTGAATGAATGTAAGTGTATCAGAGAAGTGCATGAGTGTAAGTGTATCAGAGAAGTGCATGGATGTAAGTGTATCAGAGAAGTGTATGAGTGCAAGTGTATCAGAGAAGTGCATGGATGTAAGTGTATCACAGAAGTGCATGGATGTAAGTGTATGAAGGAAGTGCATGAATGTAAGTGTATGAAGGAAGTGCGTGGATGTAAGTGTATGAAGGAAGTGCATGGATGTAAGTGTATGAAGGAAGTGCATGAATGTAAGTGTATGAAGGAAGTGCATGAATGTAAGTGTATGAAGGAAGTGCATGAATGTAAGTGTATGAAGGAAGTGCATGGATGTAAGTGTATGAAGGAAGTGAATGGATGGAAGTGTATGAGAGAAGTGCATGGATGTAAGTGCATGAAGGAAGTGCATGGATGTAAGTGTATGAAGGAAGTGAATGAATGGAAGTGTATGAGAGAAGTGCATGGATGTAAGTGTATGAAGGAAGTGCATGGATGTAAGTGTATGAGAGAAGTCCATGGATGTAAGTGTATGAGAAAATTCCATGGATGTAAGTGTATGAGAGAAGTGCATTGATGTTAGCATCAGAGAAGTACAGGGATATAAGTGTATCAGAGAAGTGCATGAATGTAAGTGTATCAAAGAAGTTCATGGATTAAGTGTATCGCAGAAGTGTTAGGTTGTGTGTAGATGCACAAGGTTCCAAGTGCTTAAGAAAAGTTGTTTGTAAGTGTATCAGAAAAGTGTTTGGCGGAAGAAAAGAATTTCAAGACAAAATTTGCTGGAAAGTTTCGGTTTATCCAACTGGTTTAAGAAAGTTTCGGTTTATCCAACTGGTTTAAGAAAGTATTTAATATTTTTCAAGTGACGACGCTGGGTTTTTCGCAAATCAAAGTTTTTAATCGAAAATAATATTGCTAATAGTTTTTAAACTTTCAGTTGTTTTCCGCAAAAGTGAAAAGTCCCCCTCGGTAAATAGGTTTTCCTGCCATGTGTTCAGAATTTTTACAAAACCAAAAAATATACGAGAAAATTTGGCCATTCCACGACCATATCGAATTTATAAGAGAAAAACTATTTATAACTATCGCACGGTTTACACGGAAACTCAAATTAGTAATCAGTGGCGAGTGGGCGGGCGAGCCGGCGGGCCGGCGGGCGGGCGGTTTATTCATTGATACAAAAATATAAGAGTACCTTGAAATATTTCGTAGAGCTGGACTTAGCCGAATGTTACTCTCTCTCTCTCTCTCTCTCTCTCTCTCTCTCTCTCTCTCACACACACACACACACAGGGGCCAAGAGCTGTGACACGACCCTTGCAACCGAGCTAGGTGAGTACAGAGGATGTTCCAGAGATGGGACACAGAAACAAGGGGTCACAATTGGAAGCTGAGGACTCAGATGAGTCGAAGAGATGTTAGGAAGTATTTCTTTAGTCATAGAGTTGTCACGAAGTGGAATAGTCTGGCAAGTGACATAGTGGAAGCAGGAAGCGTACTTAGTTTTAAGTCGAGGTATGATAAAGCTCATGGAGCAGGGAGAGAGAGGACTATGTAGCGATCATTGAAGAGGCGGTTCCAGGAGCTATGACTCGATCCCTGTAACCACATATAGGTGAGTACACACACACACATACACACACACACACACACACACACACACACACACACACACACACACACAAAACCCCTACCAATCCACACTAACCAAACACAACCAGAACGATCCACATTCCACAGTCTCCAACAACGTCCCCTTAGCAATAATACCACCACAACACCAGACCACCATAACATCCAGCTCTGTCTACCACACCCCAGCCTGCACCAATCCTCCATCCCATGAATACAGTTTTGGAAAGAAAAAGTAAGATATACCAACACAAATGAAACAAATAAGTGTGACGAGTGACAGGAAAGAATCACTGAGCAATCCACGGATATCATAGCACTCACAAAGACAAAGCTCACGAGGTTGATAACAGATGTGATCCTCCCAACTGGATATCAGATCTTGAGGAAAGACAACGTGAACACAGGGTAAGGAAGAGTTGCACTGCTCATTCCTCCCCCCCCCCCCTAAAAAAAAAAAGAAACAGTGAAGTTTTGAGGAGGTGGGAGGACTAGTCTGAGGTGAAGCAGACGGCTGTATAGTAGAAACCCTTTAAACCGGGGGTCCGTAAGTGATGATAGCAATGATATACAACCTGCCATCGAACAGCAGAAGACCAAGATAAGAATATGATGAAAGGAACAGAATGATGGTGGCCACGATAGTCGAGGTAGCCAGAAGGGCCCACATAAACAGAGCAAAGCTACTTATCATGGGGGGATTTCAACCACAGGCAGATAGACGGAAAATCTAGAGCTACTTGGGGACCCGAAGACATGGAGAGACGAGATGCTGGAAGTGGTGCTGGAAAACTTCATTTACCAACATGTTAGGGGCACAACCAGAGAAAGAGGAGACAATGAATTAGCAAGGCTGGACCTTGTATATGCATTCAACAGTTCAGACATATGGGATATCACATACAAAAAGCCTCTCGGCGCTAGTAATCATGTGGTCCTGAGATTCAAATTCATAGTTAACAATAGAGAGGCAGCACAGGAAGGATGGGAGAAACCAAACTTCAGGAATGGGAACTACACACGTATGAGGCAATTCTTGCACGAGGTGAAGTGGGTAAGAGATCTAGAGGGAAAGAAAGTCATGAAATGAAGGAACACGTCACCGCAAAGTGCAGGGAGGCAGAGGAGAAGTTCATGCCAAGGTGCAACAGAAACATAGGTAAGATCATAGTGAGCTCATGATTTATCCGGAGGTGCGGAGAGGACAAAGTCAAGTGTGCTAGAGTATGGAAAAAGTATAGAAGGCAAAGGACTCAGGAAAACAGAGAGTTGAGCTGTAGAGCCTGAAATGAATATGCATGAACAAGGAAAGAGAACCAGAGGCATTACGAGAACGAACAGCATCCAAAGAAAAATCAGACAAAGGTGTTATATAGCCACATCAGGAGGAAAATAGTTAAGGGTCACGTAATTAGAAACTGCAAAGTACTCTAGATACCATCTCTCAGTTGGTCCTGAGGGAGCAGATGCACTATGTGTTCCACTTACAATAATCTTCAATAAATCTATTGAAACAGCGCAACTGGATGAGGTGTTGTTACGCTTTTTACTACGTAACGTAAAAGTCCTGGCTCCTACGAATAAACAACCTGCCTAGTCTAAGGGCATTTAAATTACTCTATATAAACCAACCAAGGGATAGCCTATACCTTCATATTAAGTGTTAAGTAAATAGTCAATATGATAGTTAACCTTTACTCACTCACATTATCTCAGTACTGAGTACACCAAAATATACTAACAGGGAGGCTTTATAAAACCTCTTCCCCCCTCCTTTCTTGCCGGCTACTTAGCCTGCAGTCAAAACGTTAATGTATTCTCCAAAACACTGCTAACAGTGGATTAGAGTGTCATCATGTCTTTGCAAGTGAGGAGGTTGCCATTCGAATTATTCTCTGCCTCTGGAGGCTGGAGGCTGCTCTCTACTGCGGCCATATGTGATCCACACACCCTTTGTGTACACGATTAAGGCCGTTACTGTTGAGTGCCCGATACCCTCCACACACCTGACATGTGCCTTTACTTTCATTGTTGGGTGCACTGTTTCCTTGGTTTTGTGGTTGTCTAGTTGCATCATCTGTCATACCTCTATCTGTGTGGCAAGCCCGGGCTGAAGGTAATATGGCACATGGCACACACACACACACACACACACACACACACACACACACACACACACGCGCGCGCGCGCGCACACGCACACGCACACGCACACGCACACGCACACACACGCACACACACGCACACCACACACACACACACAACACACGCACACGCACACGCGCGCACACACACACACACACACACACACACACACACACACACACACACACACACACAGAGCAGGTATGATAAAGCTCACGGCTCAGGAAGAGTGACCTAGTAGCGATCAGTGAAGAGGCGGGGCCAGGAGCTCGGACTCGACCCCCGCAACCTCTACTAGGTGAGTACAACTAGGTGAGTACATACAGGCCTAGTGTCTAATCGACATGTGCCTAGGACAAAATGGTAACTAACACTAGGGCCTTAAACTAAAATCGTGAGGGCATAACAACAACAAAATAACTCATGGCCTAGACTTTGCCAAAAATACCACTGACAAACCTACACCAAAACCTGACGACTTGTTCCAGCTGCCGCTGTTCTGGTACTGACCCAAAAACACCTCACCTGTTCCTTTCCTGTCCTGGCTACTCTTCAGGACTAAATCCTGGAACTGACATTATATATGGAGCAGTTTTTACACATTTTTATAATGCAATGCGTAATAACACTGCATAATAGGTGTGGAAGACAGTAAACGTAGTCCCGGTTTTTAAGAAAGAAGATAAACGGGCAGCACTAAACTACACACCTGTGTTGCTGGCATGTATAGTATGTAAAGTAATGGAGAATTTTATCGGAATTGTGGTGGAGCATCTAGAAAGTAGCGAGTTCATACAGCACTGCTTCACTGAAAGGGAATCTTGCATCACAAACCTACTGGAGTTCTACGATAAGATAACAGGAGTAAGACAGGAGAGAAATAATGGGTAAAATGCATCTTCCTGGACTGTAAGAAGACTTTAGACTGAGTACTACACAAGAGATTGCTTGAAAAGCTAGAGGAGACAGGAATTGCATGAAAGTATTGCAATGGATCAGGGAATACCTGACAAGAAGAAAACAACGTGACGGAGTGTTAGAGTGGGTTTATATGTCGAGCGGGGTTCCATAATGGTCAGTCTTGGGTCCGGTGCTGCTTCTATTAAAGTGTATAACATGAAGAAAGGGACAGATTCAGAGGTGTCCCTGTTTGCAGACAGTGTGAAGCTAATGAGATGATTGCAAGTGGACCAGGATCAAGTAAGCCTACAAGGGGATCTGGACAAGCTGCAAGCCTTGTGAGACAAATGGCTCCTGGGGCTTAACTCCAACAAGTGTAAAGTCATAAAGTTTGGGGAAAGACAGTGAAGACTGCAGACGGAGTACAGAATAGTCGTTCAAAGGCTGCAAATCTCACTCAAAGAAAAGGATCGTGGGGTGAGCATCATACCGAGCACATCTCCTGAGGCGCACATCAACCAAATAACTGCTGCAGCACACGGGCGCCGGGCAAACCTAAGAATAGCGTTTCGACATCTAAGAAGTCATTCAAGATACCGTACACTGTGTACGTCAGGCGCACATTGGAGTACGCAGCACAAGTATGGAACCAACACCTGGTCAAACATGTGAAGAAAGTGCAAAGGTTTGCGACAAGACTAGTCCCGGAGCTATGGGGTATGTCCTATGAGGAGAGGTTAAGGGAAATCAACCTGACGACACTGGATGACAGAAGGGATCGAGGGGACATGATAACGGCATGTAGAATACTGAGAGGAATTGACAAGGTGGATAGGGGCAGAATGTTTCAGAGATGGAACACAACATAAAAGGGACAGAACTGGAACTTGAAATCTCAGACGAGTCAGAGGGATGTTAAGAAGTGTTTCTTCAGTCATAGGTTTGTCAGGAAGTGGAACAATCTGGTGAGTGATGTAATGGAGACCGGATCCATACATAGCTTTAAAAAGAGATACAATAAAGCTCATGGAGCAGGGAGTGAGTGTGGACCTAGTAACGACCAGCGAAGAGGCGGGGCCAGGAACTAAGAATCTACCCCT
>NC_091335.1:29318200-29358200 GCF_038502225.1 Cherax quadricarinatus
GTGTTCTCCCGTGTTTCCAGCAGTGTTCTCCAGTGTTTGCAGCAGTGTTCTCCAGTGTTTGCTGCAGTGTTCTCCAGTGTTTGCTGCAGTGTTCTCCAGTGTTTGCAGCAGTGTTCTCCAGTGTTCTCCAGTGTTTGCAGCAATGTTCTCCAGTGTTCGCAGCACTGTTCTCCAGTGTTTGCTGCAGTTTTCTCCAGTGTTTGCACCAGTGTTCCCCGGTGTTTGCAGCAGTGTTCCCCAGTGTTTGCAGCAGTGTTCTCCAGTGTTTGCAGCAGTGTTCTCCAGTGTTTGCAGCAGTGTTCTCCAGTGTTTGCAGCAGTGTTCTCCAGTGTTTGCAGCAGTGTTCTCCAGTGTTTGCAGCAGTGTTCTCCAGTGTTTGCAGCAGTGTTCTCCAGTGTTTGCAGCAGTGCTCTCCAGTTTTTGCAGCAGTGTTCTCCAGTGTTTGCAGCAGTGTTCTCCAGTGTTTGCAGTAGTGTTCTCCAGTGCTTGCAGCAGTGTTCTCCAGTGTTTGCAGCAGTGTTCTCCAGTGTTTGCAGCAGTGCTCTCCAGTGTTTGCAGCAGGCTTCTCCATTGTTTGCAGCAGTGTTCTCCAATGTTTGCAACAGTGTTCTTCAGTGTTTGCAGCAGCGTTCTCCAGTGTTTGCAGCAGCGTTCTCCAATGTTTGCAGCAGTGTTCTCCAGTGTTTGCTGCAGTGTTTTCCAGTGTTTGCTGCAGTGTTCTCCAGTGTTTGCAGCAGTGTTCTCCAGTGCTTGCAGCAATGTTCTCCAGTGTTCGCAGCAGTGTTCTCCAGTGTTTGCAGCAGTATTCTCCAGTGTTTGCAGCAGTGTTTTCCAGTGTTTGCAGCAGTGTTTTCCAGGGTTTGCAGCAGTGTTCTCCAGTGTTTGCAGCAGTGTTCTCCAATGTTTGCAGCAGTGTTCTCCAGTGTTTGCTGCAGTGTTCTCCAGTGTTTGCAGCAGTGTTCTCCAGTGTTTGCAGCAGTGTTCTCCAATGTTTGCAGCAGTGTTCTCCAGTGTTTGCTGCAGTGTTTTCCAGTGTTTGCTGCAGTGTTCTCCAGTGTTTGCAGCAGTGTTCTCCAGTGCTTGCAGCAATGTTCTCCAGTGTTTGCAGCAGTATTCTCCAGTGCTTGCAGCAGTGTTTTCCAGTGTTTGCAGCAGTGTTTTCCAGGGTTTGCAGCAGTGTTCTCCAGTGTTTGCAGCAGTGTTCTCCAATGTTTGCAGCAGTGTTCTCCAGTGTTTGCTGCAGTGTTCTCCAGTGTTTGCAGCAGTGTTCTCCAGTGTTTGCTGCAGTGTTCTCCAGTGTTTGCAGCAGTGTTCTCCAGTGTTTGCAGCAGTGTTCCAAAGTGTTTGCAGCAGTATTCTCCAGTGTTTGCAGCAGTGTTTTCCAGTGTTTGCAGCAGTGTTCTCCAGTGTTTGCAGCAGTGTTCTCCAGTGTTTGCAGCAGTGTTTTCCAGTGTTTGCAGCAGTGTTCTCCAGTGTTTGCAGCAGTGTGCTCCAGTGTTTGCAGCAGTATTCTCCAGTGTTTGCAGCAGTGTTTTCCAGGGTTTGCAGCAGTGTTCTCCAGTGTTTGCAGCAGTGTTCTCCAATGTTTGCAGCAGTGTTCTCCAGTGTTTGCAGCAGTGTTCTCCAGTGTTTGCTGCAGTGTTCTCCAGTGTTTGCAGCAGTTTTCTCTAGTGTTTGCAGCACTGTTTGTTGCAGTGTTCTCCAGTGTTTGTTGCAGTGTTCCCCAGTGTTTGCAGCAGTGTTCCACAGTGTTTGTCACAGTGTTCACGAGTGTTTACAGCAGTGTTCTCCAGTGCTTGCAGCAGTGTTCTCCAGTGTTTGCAGCAGTGTTCTTCAGTGTTTGCTGCAGTGTTCTCCAGTGTTTGCAGTAATGTTCTCCAGTGTTCGCAGCAGAGTTCTCCAGTGTTTGCAGCAGTGTTCCCCAGTGTTTGCAGCAGTGTTCCCCAGTATTTGCAGCAGTGTTCCCCAGTGTTTGCAGCAGTGTTCTCCAGTGTTTGCAGCAGTTTTCTCCATTGTTTGCAGCAGTGTTCTCCAGTGTTTGCAGCAGTGCTCTCCAGTGTTTGCAGCAGTGCTCTCCAGTGTTTGCAGCAGTGTTCTAAAGTGTTTGCAGCAGTGTTCTACAGTGTTTGCAGCAGTATTCTCCAGTGTTTGCAGCAGTGTTCCCCAGTGTTTGCAGCAGTGTTCTTCAGTGTTTGCAGCAGTGTTCTCCAGTGTTTGCAGCAGTGTTTTCCAGTGTTTGCAACAGTGTTTTCCAGTGTTTGCAGCAGTGTTCTCCAGTGTTTGCAGCAGTGTTCTCCAGTGTTTGCAGCAGTGTTCTCCAATGTTTGCAGCAGTGTTCTCCAGTGTTTGCAATGTTCTCCAGTGTTCGCAGCAGTGTTCTCCAGTGTTTGCAGCAGTATTCTCCCGTGTTTGCAGCAGTGTTCCCCAGTGTTTGCAGCAGTGTTCTCCAGTGTTTGCAGCAGTATTCTCCAGTGTTTGCAGCAGTGTTCTCCAGTGTTTGCAGCAGTATTCTCCAGTGTTTGCAGCAGTGTTCTCCAGTGTTTGCAGCAGTGTTCTCCAGTGTTTGCAGCAGTGTTCTCCAGTGTTTGCAGCAGTGTTCTCCAGTGTTTGTTGCAGTGTTCTCCAGTGTTTGCAGCAGTTTTCTCTAGTGTTTGCAGCACTGTTTGTTGCAGTGTTCTCCAGTGTTTGTTGCAGTGTTCTCCAGTGTTTGCAGCAGTATTCCCCAGTGTTTGTCACAGAGTTCACGAGTGTTTACAGCAGTGCTCTCCAGTGTTTGTCACAGTGTTCACGAGTGTTTGCACCAGTGTTCTCCAGTGTTTGCAGCAGTGTTCTCCAGTGCTTGCAGCAGTTTTCTCCAGTGTTTGCAGCAGTGTTCTTCAGTGTTTGATGCAGTGTTCTTCAGTGTTTTCAGCAGTGTTCTCCATTGTTCTCCAGTGTTTGCAGCAGTGTTCTCCAGTGTTTGCAGCAGTATTCTCCAGTGTTTGCAGCAGTGCTCTCCAGTGTTTGCAGCAGTGTTCTCCATTGTTTGCAGCAGTGTTCTCCAGTGTTTGCAGCAGTGTTCTCCAGTGTTTGCAGCAGCTTTCTCCAATGTTTGCAGCAGTGTTCTCCAGTGTTTGCTGCAGTGTTCTCCAGTGTTTGCAGCAGTGTTCTCCAGTGTTTGCAGCAGTGTTCACCAGTGTTCTTCAGTGTTTGCAGCAATGTTCTCCAATGTTCGCAGCAGTGTTCTCCAGTGTTTGCAGCAGTGTTCTCCAGTGTTTGCAGCAGTGTTCCCCAGTGTTTGCAGCAGTGTCCCCAATGTTTGCAGCAGTGTTCCCCAATGTTTGCAGCAGTTTTCTCCAGTGTTTGCAGCAGTGTTCTCCAGTGTTTGCAGCAGTGTTCTCCAGTGTTTGCAGCAGTGTTCTCCAGTGTTTGCAGCAGTGTTCTCCAGAGTTTGCAGCAGTGTTCTCCAGTGTTTGCAGCAGTGTTCTCCAGTGTTTGCAGCAGTGTTCTCCAATGTTTGCAGCAGTGTTCTCCAGTGTTTGCAATGTTCTCCAGTGTTCGCAGCAGTGTTCTCCAGTGTTTGCAGCAGTATTCTCCCGTGTTTGCAGCAGTGTTCCCCAGTGTTTGCAGCAGTGTTCTTCAGTGTTTGCTGCAGTGTTCTCCAGTGTTTGCAGTAATGTTCTCCAGTGTTCGCAGCAGAGTTCTCCAGTGTTTGCAGCAGTGTTCCCCAGTGTTTGCAGCAGTGTTCCCCAGTATTTGCAGCAGTGTTCCCCAGTGTTTGCAGCAGTGTTCTCCAGTGTTTGCAGCAGTTTTCTCCATTGTTTGCAGCAGTGTTCTCCAGTGTTTGCAGCAGTGTTCTCCAGTTTTTGCAGCAGTGCTCTCCAGTGTTTGCAGCAGTGCTCTCCAGTGTTTGCAGCAGTGTTCTACAGTGTTTGCAGCAGTATTCTCCAGTGTTTGCAGCAGTGTTCCCCAGTGTTTGCAGCAGTGTTCTCCAGTGTTTGCAGCAGTGTTCTCCAGTGTTTGCAGCAGTGTTCTCCACTGTTTGCAGCAGTGTTCTCCAGTGTTTGCAGCAGTGTTCTCCAGTGTTTGCTGCAGTGTTCTCCAGTGTTTGCTGCAGTGTTTTCCAGTGTTTGCTGCAGTGTTCTCAAGTGTTTGCAGCAGTTTTCTCTAGTGTTTGCAGCACTGTTTGTTGCAGTGTTCTCCAGTGTTTGTTGCAGTGTTCTCCAGTGTTTGCAGCAGTATTCCCCAGTGTTTGTCACAGAGTTCACGAGTGTTTACAGCAGTGCTCTCCAGTGTTTGTCACAGTGTTCACGAGTGTTTGCACCAGTGTTCTCCAGTGTTTGCAGCAGTGTTCTCCAGTGCTTGCAGCAGTTTTCTCATGTGTTTGCAGCAGTGTTCTTCAGTGTTTGCTGCAGTGTTCTTCAGTGTTTGCAGCAGTGTTCTCCATTGTTCTCCAGTGTTTGCAACAGTGTTCTCCAGTGTTTGCAGCAGTGCTCTACAGTGTTTGCAGCAGTGTTCTCCATTGTTTGCAGCAGTGTTCTCCAGTGTTTGCAGCAGTGTTCTCCAGTGTTTGCAGCAGCTTTCTCCAATGTTTGCAGCAGTGTTCTCCAGTGTTTGCTGCAGTGTTCTCCAGTGTTTGCTGCAGTGTTCTCCAGTGTTTGCAGCAGTGTTCACCAGTGTTCTTCAGTGTTTGCAGCAATGTTCTCCAATGTTCGCAGCAGTGTTCTCCAGTGTTTGCAGCAGTGTTCTCCAGTGTTTGCAGCATTGTTCCCCAGTGTTTGCAGCAGTGTTCCCCAATGTTTGCAGCAGTGTTCCCCAGTGTTTGCAGCAGTGTTCTCCAGTGTTTGCAGCAGTATTCTCCAGTGTTTGCAGCAGCGTTCTCCAGTGTTTGCAGCAGTGTTCTCCAGTGTTTGCAGCAGTGTTCTCCAGAGTTTGCAGCAGTGTTCTCCAGTGTTTGCAGCAGTGTTCTCCAGTGTTTGCAGCAGTGTTCTCCAGTGTTTCCAGCGGTGTTCTCCAGTGTTTGCAGCAGTGTTCTCTAGTGATTGCAGCAGTGTTCTCAAGTGTTTGCAGCAGTGTTCTCCAATGTTTGCAGCAGTGTTCTCAAGTGTTGGCTGCAGTGTTCTCCAGTGTTTGCAGCAGTGTTCTCCAGTGTTCTCCAGTGTTCTCCAGTGTTTGCAGCAGTGTTCTCCAGTGTTTGCAGCAGTGTTCTCCAGTGTTTGCAGCAGTGTTTTCCAGTGTTTGCAGCAGTGTTCTCCAGTGTTTGCAGCAGTGTTCTCCTGTGTTTGCAGCAGTGTTCTACAGTGTTCTGCAGTGTTTGCAGCAGTGTTCTCCAGTGTTTGCAGCAGTGTTCTCCAGTGTTCGCAGCAGTGTTCTCCAATGTTTGCAGCAGTATTCTCCAGTGTTTGCAGCAGTGCTCTCCAGTGTTTGCAGCAGTGTTCTCCATTGTTTGCAGCAGTGTTCTCCAGTGTTTACAGCAGTGTTCTCCAGTGTTTGCAGCAGCGTTCTCCAGTGTTTGCTGCAGTGTTCTCCAGTGTTTGCAGCAGTGTTCACCAGTGTTTGCAGCAGTGTTCACCAGTGTTCTTCAGTGTTTGCAGCAATGTTCTCCAATGTTCGCAGCAGTGTTCTCCAGTGTTTGCAGCAGTGTTCTCCAGTGTTTGCAGCAGTGCTCCCCAGTGTTTGCAGCAGTGTTCCCCAATGTTTGCAGCAGTGTTCCCCAATGTTTGCAGCAGTTTTCTCCAGTGTTTGCAGCAGTGTTCTCCAGTGTTTGCAGCAGTGTTCTCCATTGTTTGCAGCAGTGTTCTCCAGTGTTTGCAGCAGTGTTCTCCAGAGTTTGCAGCAGTGTTCTCCAGTGTTTGCAGCAGTGTTCTCCAATGTTTGCAGCAGTGTTCTCCAGTGTTTGCAATGTTCTCCAGTGTTCGCAGCAGTGTTCTCCAGTGTTTGCAGCAGTATTCTCCCGTGTTTGCAGCAGTGTTCCCCAGTGTTTGCAGCAGTGTTCTCCAGTGTTTGCAGCAGTATTCTCCAGTGTTTGCAGCAGTGTTTTCCAGTGTTTGCAGCAGTGTTCTCCAGTGTTCGCAGCAGTGTTCTCCAGTGTTTGCAGCAGTATTCTCCCGTGTTTGCAGCAGTGTTCCCCAGTGTTTGCAGCAGTGTTCTCCAGTGTTTGCAGCAGTATTCTCCAGTGTTTGCAGCAGTGTTCTCCAGTGTTTGCAGCAGTGTTCTCCAGTGTTTGCAGCAGTGTTCTCCAGTGTTTGCAGCAGTGTTCTCCAGTGTTTGCTGCAGTGTTCTCCAGTGTTTGCTGCAGTGTTTTCCAGTGTTTGCTGCAGTGTTCTCAAGTGTTTGCAGCAGTTTTCTCTAATGTTTGCAGCACTGTTTGTTGCAGTGTTCTCCAGTGTTTGTTGCAGTGTTCTCCAGTGTTTGCAGCAGTATTCCCCAGTGTTTGTCACAGAGTTCACGTGTTTACAGCAGTGCTCTCCAGTGTTTGTCACAGTGTTCACGAGTGTTTGCACGAGTGTTCTCCAGTGTTTGCAGCAGTGTTCTCCAGTGCTTGCAGCAGTTTTCTCATGTGTTTGCAGCAGTGTTCTTCAGTGTTTGCTGCAGTGTTTTTCAGTGTTTGCAGCAGTGTTCTCCATTGTTCTCCAGTGTTTGCAGCAGTGTTCTCCAGTGTTTGCAGCAGTGCTCTCCAGTGTTTGCAGCAGTGTTCTCCATTGTTTGCAGCAGTGTTCTCCAGTGTTTGCAGCAGCGTTCTCCAGTGTTTGCAGCAGCTTTCTCCAATGTTTGCAGCAGTGTTCTCCAGTGTTTGCTGCAGTGTTCTCCAGTGTTTGCTGCAGTGTTCTCTAGTGTTTGCAGCAGTGTTCACCAGTGTTCTTCAGTGTTTGCAGCAATGTTCTCCAATGTTCGCAGCAGTGTTCTCCAGTGTTTGCAGCAGTGTTCTCCAGTGTTTGCAGCAGTGTTCCCCAGTGTTTGCAGCAGTGTTCCCCAATGTTTGCAGCAGTGTTCCCCAGTGTTTGCAGCAGTGTTCTCCAGTGTTTGCAGCAGTGTTCTCCAGTGTTTGCAGCAGTGTTCTCCAGTGTTTGCAGCAGTGTTCTCCAGAGTTTGCAGCAGTGTTCTCCAGTGTTTGCAGCAGTGTTCTCCAGTGTTTGCAGCAGTGTTCTCCAGTGTTTCCAGCGGTGTTCGCCAGTGTTTGCAGCAGTGTTCTCTAGTGATTGCAGCAGTGTTCTCAAGTGTTTGCAGCAGTGTTCTCCAATGTTTGCAGCAGTGTTCTCCAGTGTTGGCTGCAGTGTTCTCCAGTGTTTGCAGCAGTGTTCTCCAGTGTTCTCCAGTGTTCTCCAGTGTTTGCAGCAGTGTTCTCCAGTGTTTGCAGCAGTGTTCTCCAGTGTTTGCAGCAGTGTTTTCCAGTGTTTGCAGCAGTGTTCTCCAGTGTTTGCAGCAGTGTTCTCCAGTGTTTGCAGCAGTGTTCTCCTGTGTTTGCAGCAGTGTTCTACAGTGTTCTGCAGTGTTTGCAGCAGTGTTCTCCAGTGTTTGCAGCAGTGTTCTCCAGTGTTTGCAGCAGTGTTCTCCAGTGTTCGCAGCAGTGTTCTCCAGTGTTTGCAGTAGTGTCCACCAGTGTTTGCAGCTGTGTTCTCCAGTGTTTGCAGCAGTGCTCTCCAGTGTTTGCAGCAGTGCTCTCCAGTGTCTGCAGCAGTGCTCTCCGGTGTTTGCAGCAGTGTTCTCCAGTGTTTGCAGCAGTGTTCCCCAGTGTTTGCAGCAATGTTCTCCAGTGTTCGCAGCAGAGTTCTCCAGTGTTTGCTACAGTTTTCTCCAGTGTTTGCAGCAGTGTTCCCCAGTTTTTGCAGCAGTGTTCCCCAGTGTTTGCAGCAGTGTTCTCCAGTGTTTGCAGCAGTGTTCTCCTGTGTTTGCAGCAGTGTTCTTCAGTGTTTGCAGCAGTGTTCTCCTGTGTTTGCAGCAGTGTTCTCCAGTGCTTGCAGCAGTTTTCTCCAGTGTTTGCAGCAGTGTTCTTCAGTGTTTGATGCAGTGTTCTTCAGTGTTTTCAGCAGTGTTCTCCATTGTTCTCCAGTGTTTGCAGCAGTGTTCTCCAGTGTTTGCAGCAGTATTCTCCAGTGTTTGCAGCAGTGCTCTCCAGTGTTTGCAGCAGTGTTCTCCATTGTTTGCAGCAGTGTTCTCCAGTGTTTGCAGCAGTGTTCTCCAGTGTTTGCAGCAGCTTTCTCCAATGTTTGCAGCAGTGTTCTCCAGTGTTTGCTGCAGTGTTCTCCAGTGTTTGCAGCAGTGTTCTCCAGTGTTTGCAGCAGTGTTCACCAGTGTTCTTCAGTGTTTGCAGCAATGTTCTCCAATGTTCGCAGCAGTGTTCTCCAGTGTTTGCAGCAGTGTCTCTCCAGTGTTTGCAGCAGTGTTCCCCAATGTTTGCAGCAGTGTTCCCCAATGTTTGCAGCAGTTTTCTCCAGTGTTTGCAGCAGTGTTCTCCAGTGTTCGCAGCAGTGTTCTCCAGTGTTTGCAGCAGTATTCTCCAGTGTTTGCAGCAGTGTTCTCCAGTGTTTGCAGCAGTGTTCCCCAGTGTTTACAGCAGTGTTCTCCAGTGTTTGCAGCTGTGTTCTCCAATGTTTGCAGCAGTGTTCTCCAGTGTCGCAGCAGTGTTCTCCAGTGTTTGCAGCAGTGTTCTCCAGTGATTGCAACAGTGTTCCCCAGTGTTTGCAGCAGTGTTCTTCAGTGTTCGCAGCAGTGTTCTCTAGTGTTTGCAGCAGTGTTCTCCAGTGTTCGCAGCAGTGTTCTCCAGGGTTCGCAGCAGTTTTCTCCAGTGTTTGCAGCAGTGTTCCCCAGTGTTTGCAGCAGTGTTCCCCAGTGTTTGCAGCAGTGTTCTCCAGTGTTTGCAGCAGTTTTCTCCATTGTTTGCAGCAGTGTTCTCCAGTGTTTGCAGCAGTGTTCTCCAGTTTTTGCAGCAGTGCTCTCCAGTGTTTGCAGCAGTGTTCTCCAGTGTTTGCAGCAGTGTTCTACAGTGTTTGCAGCAGTATTCTCCAGTGTTTGCAGCAGTGTTCCCCAGTGTTTGCAGCAGTGTTCTCCAGTGTTTGCAGCAGTGTTCTCCAGTGTTTGCAGCAGTGTTCTCCAGTGTTTGCAGCAGTGTTCTCCAGTGTTTGCAGCAGTGTTCTCCAGTGTTTGCAGCAGTGTTCTCCAGTGTTTGCTGCAGTGTTGTCCAGTGTTTGCTGCAGTGTTCTCAAGTGTTTGCAGCAGTTTTCTCCAGTGTTTGCAGCAGTGTTCTCCAGTGTTTGCAGCAGTGTTCTCCAGTGTTTGCAGCAGTATTCCCCAGTGTTTGTCACAGAGTTCACGAGTGTTTACAGCAGTGCTCTCCAGTGTTTGTCACAGTGTTCACGAGTGTTTGCACCAGTGTTCTGCAGTGTTTGCAGCAGTGTTCTCCAGTGCTTGCAGCAGTTTTCTCATGTGTTTGCAGCAGTGTTCTTCAGTGTTTGCTGCAGTGTTCTTCAGTGTTTGCAGCAGTGTTCTCCATTGTTCTCCAGTGTTTGCAACAGTGTTCTCCAGTGTTTGCAGCAGTGCTCTACAGTGTTTGCAGCAGTGTTCTCCATTTTTTGCAGCAGTGTTCTCCAGTGTTTGCAGCAGTGTTCTCCAGTGTTTGCAGCAGCTTTCTCCAATGTTTGCAGCAGTGTTCTCCAGTGTTTGCTGCAGTGTTCTCCAGTGTTTGCTGCAGTGTTCTCATAATTTTACAGCAGTGTTCTCCAGTGTTCTTCAGTGTTTGCAGCAATGTTCTCCAGTGTTCGCAGCAGTGTTCTCCAGTGTTTGCAGCAGTGTTCTCCAGTGTTTGCAGCAGTGTTCCCCAGTGTTTGCAGCAGTGTTCCCCAATGTTTGCAGCAGTGTTCCCCAGTGTTTGCAGCAGTGTTCTCCAGTGTTTGCAGCAGTGTTCTCCAGTGTTTGCAGCAGTGTTCTCCAGTGTTTGCAGCAGTGTTCTCCAGTGTTTGCAGCAGTGTTCTCCAGTGTTTGCAGCAGTGTTCTCCAGTGTTTGCAGCAGTGTTCTCCAGTGTTTGCAGCAGTGTTCTCCAGTGTTTGCAGCAGTGTTCTCCAGTGTTTGCAGCAGTGTTATCCAGTGTTTACAGCAGTGTTCTCCAGTGTTTACAGCAGTGCTCTCCAGTGTTTGCAGCAGTGTTCTTCAGTGTTTGCTGCAGTGTTCTCCAGTGTTTGCAGCAGTGTTCTCCAGTGTTTGCAGCAGTGTTCTCCAGTGTTTGCAGCAGTGTTCTCCAGTGTTTGCAGCAGTGTTCTCCAGTGTTTGCAGCAGTGTTCTCCAGTGTTTGCAGCAGTGTTCTCCAGTGTTTGCAGCAGTGTTCTCCAGTGTTTGCAGCAGTGTTCTCCAGTGTTTGCAGCAGTGTTCTCCAGTGTTTGCAGCAGTGTTCTCCAGTGTTTGCAGCAGTGTTCTCCAGTGTTTGCAGCAGTGTTCTCCAGTGTTTGCAGCAGTGTTCTCCAGTGTTTGCAGCAGTGTTCTCCAGTGTTTGCAGCAGTGTTCTCCAGTGTTTGCAGCAGTGTTCTCCAGTGTTTGCAGCAGTGTTCTCCAGTGTTTGCAGCAGTGTTCTCCAGTGTTTGCAGCAGTGTTCTCCAGTGTTTGCAGCAGTGTTGTCCAGTGTTTGCAGCAGTGTTCTTCCGTGTTCGCAGCAGTGTTCTCCAGTGTTTGCAGCAGTGTTCTCTAGTGTTTGCAGCAGTGTTCTCCAGTGTTCGCAGCAGTGTTCTCCAGGGTTCGCAGCAGTTTTCTCCAGTGTTTGCAGCAGTGTTCTCCAGTGTTTGCAGCAGTGTTCCCCAGTGTTTACAGCAGTGTTCTCCAGTGTTTGCAGCTGTGTTCTCCAATGTTTGCAGCAGTGTTTGCAGCAGTGTTCCTAGTGTTTACAGCCAGTGTTTACAGCAGTCCTCTCCAGTGTTTGCAACAGTGTTCTCCAGTGTTTGCAGCAGTGTTCTCCAGTGTTTGCAGCAGTGTTCTCCAGTGTTAGCAGCAGTGTTCAGTGTTCACCAGTGTTTGCAGCAGTGTTCCTGTGTTCTCCAGTGTTTGCAGCAGTGTTCTCCAGTGTTTGCAGCAGAGTTCCCCAGTGTTTGCAGCAGTGTTCCCCAGTGTTTGCAGCAGTGTTCCCCAGTGTTTGCAGCAGTGTTCTCTAGTGTTTGCAGCAGTGCTCTCCAGTGTTTGCAGCAGTGCTCTCCAGTGTTTGCAGCAGTGTTCTCCAGTGTTTGCAGCAGTGTTCTCCAGTGTTTGCAGCAGTGTTCTCCAGTGTTTGCAGCAGTGTTCTCCAGTGTTTGCAGCAGTGTTATCCAGTGTTTACAGCAGTGTTCTCCAGTGTTTACAGCAGTGCTCTCCAGTGTTTCCAGCAGTGTTCTTCAGTGTTTGCAGCAGTGTTTTCCAGTGTTTGCAGCAGTGTTCTCTAGTGTTTGCAGCAGTGTTCTCCAATGTTTGCAGCAGTGTTCTCCAGTGTTTGCTGCAGTGTTCTCAAGTGTTTGCAGCAGTGTTCTCAAGTGTTCTCCAGTGTTTGCAGCAGTGTTCTCCAGTGTTTGCAGCAGTGTTCTCCAGTGTTTGCAGCAGTGTTCCCCAGTGTTTGCAGCAGTGTTCTCCAGTGTTCTCCAATGTTTGCAGCAGTGCTCTCCAGTGTTTGCAGCATTGTTCTCCAATGTTTGCAGCAGTGTTCTCCAGTGTTTGCAGCAGTTTTCTCCAGTGTTTGCAGCAGTGTTCTCCAGTTTTTGCTGCAGTGTTCTCCAGTGTTTGCAGCAGTGTTCTCCAGTGCTTGCAGCAGTGTTCTCCAGTGTTTGCAGCAGTGTTCTCCAGTGTTTACAGCAGTCCTCTAGTGTTTGCAGCAGTGTTCTCCAGTGTTTGCAGCAGTGTTCTCCAGTGTTTGCAACAGTGTTCTCCAGTGTTTGCAGCAGTGTTCTCCAGTGTTTGCAGCAGTGTTCTCTAGTGTTTGCAGCAGTGTTCTCCAATGTTTGCAGCAGTGTTCTCCAGTGTTTGCTGCAGTGTTCTCCAGTGTTTGCAGCAGTGTTCTCCAGTGTTTGCAGCAGTGTTCTAGGGTGTTTGCAGCAGTGTTCTCCAGTGTTTGCAGCAGTGTTCTCCAGTGTTTCCAGCAGTGTTCTCCAGTGTTTGCAGCAGTGTTCTCCAGTGTATGCAGCAGTGTTCTCCAGTGTATGCAGCAGTGTTCTCCAGTGTTTGCAGCAGTGTTCTCCATTGTTTGCAGCAGTGTTATCCAGTATTTGCAGCAGTGTTCCCCAGTGTTTGCAACAGTGTTCCCCAGTGTTAGCAGCAGTGTTCTCCAGTGTTTGCAGCAGTGTTCTCCAGTGTTCGCAGCAGTGTTCTCCAGTGTTTGCAACAGTGTTCTCCAGTGTTTGCAGCAGTGTTCTCCAGTGTTTGCAGCAGTGTTCTCCAGTGTTCGCAGCAATGTTCTCTAGTGTTCTCCAGTGTTTGCAGCAGTGTTCTCCAGTGTTTGCAGCAATGTTTTCCAGTGTTTGCAGCACTGTTCTCCAGTGTTTGCAGCAGTGCTCTCCAGTGTTTGCAGCAGTGTTCTCCAGTGTTTGCAGCAGTGTTCTCCAGTGTTTGCAGCAGTGTTCTCCAGTGTTTGCAGCAGTGTTCTCCAGTGTTTGCAGCAGTGTTTTCCATTATTTGCAGCAGTGTTCTCCAGTGTTTGCAGCAGTGTTCTCCAGTGTTTGCAGCAGTGTTCTCCAGTGTTCGCAGCAGTGTTCTCCAGTGTTTGCAGCAGTGTTCTCCAGTGTTTACAGCAGTGTTCCCCAGTGTTTGCAGCAGTGTTCTCCAGTGTTTGCAGCAGTGTTCTCCAGTGCTTGCAGCAGTGTTCTCCAGTGTTTGCAGCAGTGTTCTCCAGTGTTCGCAGCAGTGTTCTCCAGTGTTTGCAACAGTGTTCTCCAGTGTTTGCAGCAGTGTTCTCCAGTGTTTGCAGCAGTGTTCTCCAGTGTTTGCAGCAGCGTTCCCCAGTGTTTGCAGCAGTGTTCTCCAGTGTTTGCAGCAGTGTTCTCCAGTGTTTGCAGCAGTGTTCTCCAGTGTTTGCAGCAGTGTTCTCTAGTGTTTACAGCAGTCCTCTCCAGTGTTTACAGCAGTCCTCTCCAGTGTTTACAGCAGTCCTCTCCAGTGTTTACAGCAGTCCTCTCCAGTGTTTGCAGCAGTGTTCTCCAGTGTTTGCAGCAGTGTTCTCCAGTGTTTGCAGCAGTGTTCTCCAGTGTTTGCTGCAGTGTTCTCCAGTGTTTGCAGCAGTGTTCTCCTGTGTTCTCCAGTGTTTGCAGCAGTGTTCTCCAGTGTTTGCAGCAGAGTTCCCCAGTGTTTGCAGCAGTGTTCCCCAGTGTTTGCAGCAGTGTTCCCCAGTGTTTGCAGCAGTGTTCTCCAGTGTTTGCAGCAGTGCTCTCCAGTGTTTGCAGCAGTGCTCTCCAGTGTTTGCAGCAGTGTTCTCCAGTCTTTGCAGCAGTGTTCTCCAGTGTTTGCAGCAGTGTTCTCCAGTGTTTGCAGCAGTGTTTTCCAGTGTTTGCAGCAGTGTTATCCAGTGTTAACAGCAGTGTTCTCCAGTGTTTACAGCAGTGCTCTCCAGTGTTTGCAGCAGTGTTCTTCAGTGTTTGCAGCAGTGTTTTCCAGTGTTTGCAGCAGTGTTCTCTAGTGTTTGCAGCAGTGTTCTCCAATGTTTGCAGCAGTGTTCTCCAGTGTTTGCTGCAGTGTTCTCAAGTGTTTGCAGCAGTGTTCTCAAGTGTTCTCCAGTGTTTGCAGCAGTGTTCTCCAGTGTTTGCAGCAGTGTTCTCCAGTGTTTGCAGCAGTGTTCCCCAGTGTTTGCAGCAGTGTTCTCCAGTGTTCTCCAATGTTTGCAGCAGTGTTCTCCAGTGTTTGCAGCAGTGTTCTCCAGTGTTTGCAGCAGTGTTCCCCAGTGTTTGCAGCAGTGTTCTCCAGTGTTTGCAGCAGTGTTCTCCAGTGTTCTCCAGTGTTTGCAGCAGTGTTCTCCAGTGTTTGCAGCAGTGTTCTCCAGTGTTTGCAGCAGTGCTCTCCAGTGTTTGCAGCAGTGTTCTCCAGTGTTTGCAGCAGTGTTTTCCATTATTTGCAGCAGTGTTCTCCAGTGTTTGCAGCAGTGTTCTCCAGTGTTTGCAGCAGTGTTCTCCAGTGTTCGCAGCAGTGTTCTCCAGTGTTTGCAGCAGTGTTCTCCAGTGTTTACAGCAGTGTTCCCCAGTGTTTGCAGCAGTGTTCTCCAGTGTTTGCAGCAGTGTTCTCCAGTGCTTGCAGCAGTGTTCTCCAGTGTTTGCAGCAGTGTTCTCCAGTGTTCGCAGCAGTGTTCTCCAGTGTTTGCAACAGTGTTCTCCAGTGTTTGCAGCAGTGTTCTCCAGTGTTTGCAGCAGTGTTCTCCAGTGTTTGCAGCAGCGTTCCCCAGTGTTTGCAGCAGTGTTCTCCAGTGTTTGCAGCAGTGTTCTCCAGTGTTTGCAGCAGTGTTCTCCAGTGTTTGCAGCAGTGTTCTCTAGTGTTTACAGCAGTCCTCTCCAGTGTTTACAGCAGTCCTCTCCAGTGTTTACAGCAGTCCTCTCCAGTGTTTACAGCAGTCCTCTCCAGTGTTTGCAGCAGTGTTCTCCAGTGTTTGCAGCAGTGTTCTCCAGTGTTTGCAGCAGTGTTCTCCAGTGTTTGCTGCAGTGTTCTCCAGTGTTTGCAGCAGTGTTCTCCTGTGTTCTCCAGTGTTTGCAGCAGTGTTCTCCAGTGTTTGCAGCAGAGTTCCCCAGTGTTTGCAGCAGTGTTCCCCAGTGTTTGCAGCAGTGTTCCCCAGTGTTTGCAGCAGTGTTCTCCAGTGTTTGCAGCAGTGCTCTCCAGTGTTTGCAGCAGTGTTCTCCAGTGTTTGCAGCAGTGTTCTCCAGTGTTTGCAGCAGTGTTATCCAGTGTTTGCAGCAGTGTTCTCCAGTGTTTGCAGCAGTGTTATCCAGTGTTTACAGCAGTGTTCTCAAGTGTTTGCAGCAGTGTTCTCCAGTGTTCTCCAGTGTTTACAGCAGTGCTCTCCAGTGTTTGCAGCAGTGTTCTTCAGTGTTTGCAGCAGTGTTTTCCAGTGTTTGCAGCAGTGTTCTCTAGTGTTTGCAGCAGTGTTCTCCAATGTTTGCAGCAGTGTTCTCCAGTGTTTGCTGCAGTGTTCTCAAGTGTTTGCAGCAGTGTTCTCAAGTGTTCTCCAGTGTTTGCTGCAGTGTTCTCCAGTGTTTGCAGCAGTGTTCTCCAGTGTTTGCAGCAGTGTTCCCCAGTGTTTGCAGCAGTGTTCTCCAGTGTTCTCCAATGTTTGCAGCAGTGTTCTCCAGTGTTTGCAGCAGTGTTCTCCAGTGTTTGCAGCAGTGTTCCCCAGTGTTTGCAGCAGTGTTCTCCAGTGTTTGCAGCAGTGTTCTCCAGTGTTCTCCAGTGTTTGCAGCAGTGTTCTCCAGTGTTTGCAGC
This sequence comes from Cherax quadricarinatus, assembly GCF_038502225.1. Lineage (NCBI taxonomy): Eukaryota > Metazoa > Arthropoda > Malacostraca > Decapoda > Parastacidae > Cherax > Cherax quadricarinatus. The sequence continues at coordinate 29,333,577 of NC_091335.1, forward strand.
AGTGTTCTCCAGTGTTTGCAGCAGTGCTCTCCAGTGTTTGCAGCATTGTTCTCCAATGTTTGCAGCAGTGTTCTCCAGTGTTTGCAGCAGTTTTCTCCAGTGTTTGCAGCAGTGTTCTCCAGTGTTTGCAGCAGTGTTCTCCAGTGTTTGCAGCAGTGTTCTCCAGTGCTTGCAGCAGTGTTCTCCAGAGTTTGCAGCAGTGTTCTCCAGTGTTTACAGCAGTCCTCTCTAGTGTTTGCAGCAGTGTTCTCCAGTGTTTGCAGCAGTGTTCTCCAGTGTTTGCAACAGTGTTCTCCAGTGTTTGCAGCAGTGTTCTCCAGTGTTTGCAGCAGTGTTCTCTAGTGTTTGCAGCAGTGTTCTCCAATGTTTGCAGCAGTGTTCTCCAGTGTTTGCTGCAGTGTTCTCCAGTGTTTGCAGCAGTGTTCTCCAGTGTTTGCAGCAGTGTTCTCCAGTGTTTGCAGCAGTGTTCTCCAGTGTTTGCAGCAGTGTTCTCCAGTGTTTGCAGCAGTGTTCTAAAGTGTTTGCAGCAGTGTTCTCCAGTGTATGCAGCAGTGTTCTCCAGTGTATGCAGCAGTGTTCTCCAGTGTTTGCAGCAGTGTTCTCCAGTGTTTGCAGCAGTGTAATCCAGTGTTTGCAGCAGTGTTCCCCAGTGTTTGCAACAGTGTTCCCCAGTGTTTGCAGCAGTGTTCTCCAGTGTTTGCAGCAGTGTTCTCCAGTGTTCGCAGCAGTGTTCTCCAGTGTTTGCAACAGTGTTCTCCAGTGTTTGCAGCAGTGTTCTCCAGTGTTTGCAGCAGTGTTCTCCAGTGTTCGCAGCAATGTTCTCTAGTGTTCTCCAGTGTTTGCAGCAGTGTTCTCCAGTGTTTGCAGCAGTGTTTTCCAGTGTTTGCAGCACTGTTCTCCAGTGTTTGCAGCAGTGCTCTCCAGTGTTTGCAGCAGTGTTCTCCAGTGTTTGCAGCAGTGTTCTCCAGTGTTTGCAGCAGTCCTCTCCAGTTTTTACATCAGTCCTCTCCAGTGTTTACAGCAGTCCTCTCCAGTGTTTACAGCAGTCCTCTCCAGTGTTTGCAGCAGTGTTCTCCAGTGTTTGCAGCAGTGTTCTCCAGTGTTTGCAGCAGTGTTCTCCAGTGTTTGCTGCAGTGTTCTCCAGTGTTTGCAGCAGTGTTCTCCAGTGTTTGCAGCAGTGTTCTCCAGTGTTTGCAGCAGTGTTCTCCCGTGTATGAAGCAGTGTTCTCCAGTGTTTGCAGCAGTGTTCTCCAGTGTTCTCCATTGTTTGCAGCAATGTTGTCCAGTGTTTGCAGCAGTGTTCTCCAGTGTTTGCAGCAGTGTTCTCCAGTGTTTGCAGCAGTGTTCCCCAGTGTTTGCAGCAGTGTTCCCCAGTGTTTGCAGCACTTTTCCCCAGTGTTTGCTGCAGTATTTTTCAGTGTTTGCAGCAGTGTTCTCCAGTGTTTGCAGCAGTGTTCTCCAATGTTTGCAGAAGTGTTCTCCAGTGTTTGCTGCAGTGTTCTCCAGTGCTTGCTGCAGTGTTCTCCAGTGTTTGCAACAGTGTTCTCCAGTGTTTGCAGCAGTGTTCTCCAGTGTTCTCCATTGTTTGCAGCAATGTTGTCCAGTGTTTGCAGCAGTGTTCTCCAGTGTTTGCAGCAGTGTTCTCCAGTGTTTGCAGCAGTGTTCCCCAGTGTTTGCAGCATTGTTCCCCAGTGTTTGCAGCAGTGTTCCCCAGTGTTTGCAGCATTGTTCCCCAGTGTTTGCTGCAGTATTTTTCAGTGTTTGCAGCAGTGTTCTCCAGTGTTTGCTGCAGTGTTCTCTAGTGTTTGCAGCAGTGTTCTCCAATGTTTGCAGCAGTGTTCTCCAGTGTTTGCTGCAGTGTTCTCAAGTGTTTGCAGCAGTGTTCTCCAGTTTTCTTCAGTGTTTGCAGCAGTGTTCTCCAGTGTTTGCAGCAGTGTTCTCCAGTTTTTGCAGCAGTGTTCCCCAGTGTTTGCAGCAGTGTTCTCCAGTGTTCTCCAATGTTTGCAGCAGTGTGTTCCAGTGTTTACAGCAGTGTTCTCCAGTGTTTGCAGCAGTGTTCTCCAGTGTTTGCAGCAGTGTTCCCCAGTGTTTGCAGCAGTGTTCTCCAGTGTTTGCAGCAGTGTTCTCCAGTATTTGCAGCAGTGTTCTCCAGTGTTCTCCAGTGTTTGCAGCAGTGTTCTCCAGTGTTTGCAGCAGTGTTCTCCAGTGTTTGCAGCAGTGCTCTCCAGTGTTTGCAGCAGTGTTGTCCAGTATTTACAGCAGTGTTCTCAAGTGTTTGCAGCAGTGTTCTCCAGTGTTTGCAGCAGTGTTCTCCAGTGCTTGCATCAGTGTTCTCCAGTGTTTGCAGCAGTGTTATCCAGTGTTTACAGCAGTGTTCTCCAGTGTTTACAGCAGTTCTCTCCAGTGTTTGCAGCAGTGTTCTCCAGTGTTTGCGGCAGTGTTCTCCAGTGTTTGCAGCAGTATTCTCCAGTGTTTGCAGCAGTGTTCTCCAGTGTTTGCAGCAGTGTTCTCCAGTGTTTGGAGCAGTGTTCTCCAATGTTTGCAGCAGTGTTCTCCAGTGTTTGCTGCAGTGTTCTCCAGTGTTTGCTGCAGTGTTCTCCAGTGTTTGCAGCAATGTTCTCCAGTGTTTGCAACAGTGTTCTCCAGTGCTCTCCAGTGTTTGCAGTAATGTTCTCCAGTGTATGCAGCAGTATTCTCCAGTGTTTGCAGCAGTGTTCTCCAGTGTTTGCAGCAGTGTTCTCCAGTGTTTACAGCAGTGTTCTCCGGTGTTTACAGCAGTGCTGTCCAGTGTTTGCAGCAGTGTTCTCCAGTGTTTGCAGCAGTGTTCTCCAGTGTTTGCAGCAGTGTTCTCTAGTGTTTGCAGCAGTGTTCTCCAATGTTTGCAGCAGTGTTTTCCAGTGTTTGCTGCAGTGTTCTCAAGTGTTTGCAGCAGTGTTCTCCAGTGTTCTCCAGTGTTTGCAGCAGTGTTCTCCAGTGCTTGCAGCAGTGTTCTCCAGTGTTTGCAGCAGTGTTCTCCAGTGTTTACAGCAGTCCTCTCTAGTGTTTGCAGCAGTGTTCTCCAGTGTTTGCAGCAGTGTTCTCCAGTGTTTGCAACAGTGTTCTCCAGTGTTTGCAGCAGTGTTCTCCAGTGTTTGCAGCAGTGTTCTCTAGTGTTTGCAGCAGTGTTCTCCAATGTTTGCAGCAGTGTTCTCTAGTGTTTGCTGCAGTGTTCTCCAGTGTTTGCTGCAGTGTTCTCCAGTGTTTGCAGCAGTGTTCTCCGGTGTTTGCAGCAGTGTTCTCCGGTGTTTGCAGCAGTGTTCTCCAGTGTTTGCAGCAGTGTTCTCCAGTGTTTGCAGCAGTGTTCTCCAGTGTTTGCAGCAGTGTTCTCCAGTGTATGCAGCAGTGTTCTCCAGTGTATGCAGCAGTGTTCTCCAGTGTTTGCAGCAGTGTTCTCCATTGTTTGCAGCAGTGTTATCCAGTGTTTGCTGCAGTGTTCTCCAGTGTTTGCAGCAGTGTTCTCCAGTGTTTGCAGCAGTGTTCTCCGGTGTTTGCAGCAGTGTTCTCCAGTGTTTGCAGCAGTGTTCTCCAGTGTTTGCAGCAGTGTTCTCCAGTGTTTGCAGCAGTGTTCTCCAGTGTATGCAGCAGTGTTCTCCAGTGTATGCAGCAGTGTTCTCCAGTGTTTGCAGCAGTGTTCTCCATTGTTTGCAGCAGTGTTATCCAGTGTTTGCAGCAGTGTTCCGCAGTGTTTGCAACAGTGTTCCCCAGTGTTTGCAGCAGTGTTCTCCAGTGTTTGCAGCAGTGTTCTCCAGTGTTCGGAGCAGTGTTCTCCAGTGTTTGCAACAGTGTTCTCCAGTGTTTGCAGCAGTGTTCTCCAGTGTTTGCAGCAGTGTTTTCCAGTGTTTGCAGCACTGTTCTCCAGTGTTTGCAGCAGTGCTCTCCAGTGTTTGCAGCAGTGTTCTCCAGTGTTTGCAGCAGTGTTCTCCAGTGTTTGCAGCAGTGTTCTCCAGTGTTTGCAGCAGTGTTCTCCAGTGTTTGCAGCAGTGTTCTCCAGTGTTTGCAGCAGTCCTCTCCAGTGTTTACAGCAGTCCTCTCCAGTGTTTACAGCAGTCCTCTCCAGTGTTTACAGCAGTCCTCTCCAGTGTTTGCAGCAGTGTTCTCCAGTGTTTGCAGCAGTGTTCTCAAGTGTTTGCAGCAGTGTTCTCCAGTGTTTGCAGCAGTGTTCTCCAGTGTTTGCAGCAGTGTTCTCCAGTGTTTGCTGCAGTGTTCTCCAGTGTTTGCAGCAGTGTTCTCCAGTGTTTGCAGCAGTGTTCTCCAGTGTTTGCAGCAGTGTTCTCCAGTGTATGAAGCAGTGTTCTCCAGTGTTCTCCATTGTTTGCAGCAATGTTGTCCAGTGTTTGCAGCAGTGTTCTCCAGTGTTTGCAGCAGTGTTCTCCAGTGTTTGCAGCAGTGTTCCCCAGTGTTTGCAGCAGTGTTCCCCAGTGTTTGCAGCATTGTTCCCCAGTGTTTGCTGCAGTATTTTTCAGTGTTTGCAGCAGTGTTCTCCAGTGTTTGCAGCAGTGTTCTCCTGTGTTTGCAGAAGTGTTCTCCAGTGTTTGCTGCAGTGTTCTCCAGTGTTTGCTGCAGTGTTCTCCAGTGTTTGCTGCAGTGTTCTCCAGTGTTTGCAACAGTGTTCTCCAGTGTTTACAGCAGTGTTCTCCAGTGTTCTCCATTGTTTGCAGCAATGTTGTCCAGTGTTTGCAGCAGTGTTCTCCAGTGTTTGCAGAAGTGTTCTCCAGTGTTTGCAGCAGTGTTCCCCAGTGTTTGCAGCATTGTTCCCCAGTGTTTGCAGCAGTGTTCCCCAGTGTTTGCAGCATTGTTCCCCAGTGTTTGCTGCAGTATTTTTCAGTGTTTGCAGCAGTGTTCTCCAGTGTTTGCTGCAGTGTTCTCTAGTGTTTGCAGCAGTGTTCTCCAATGTTTGCAGCAGTGTTCTCCAGTGTTTGCTGCAGTGTTCTCAAGTGTTTGCAGCAGTGTTCTCCAGTGTTCTCCAGTGTTTGCAGCAGTGTTCTCCAGTGTTTGCAGCAGTGTTCTCCAGTGTTTGCAGCAGTGTTCTCCAGTGTTTGCAGCAGTGTTCCCCAGTGTTTGCAGCAGTGTTCTCCAGTGTTCTCCAATGTTTGCAGCAGTGTTCTCCAGTGTTTACAGCAGTGTTCTCCAGTGTTTGCAGCAGTGTTCTCCAGTGTTTGCCGCAGTGTTCCCCAGTGTTTGCAGCAGTGTTCTCCAGTGTTTGCAGCAGTGTTCTCCAGTGTTTGCAGCAGTGTTCTCCAGTGTTCTCCAGTGTTTGCAGCAGTGTTCTCCAGTGTTTGCAGCAGTGTTCTCCAGTGCTTGCAGCAGTGTTCTCCAGTGTTTGCAGCAGTGCTCTCCAGTGTTTGCAGCATTGTTCTCCAGTGTTTGCAGCAGTGTTCTCCAGTGTTTGCAGCAGTTTTCTCCAGTTTTTGCAGCAGTGTTCTCCAGTGTTTGCAGCAGTGTTCTCCAGTGTTTGCAGCAGTGTTCTCCAGTGCTTGCAGCAGTGTTCTCCAGTGTTTGCAGCAGTGTTCTCCAGTGTTTACAGCAGTCCTCCCCAGTGTTTACAGCAGTCCTCTCCAGTGTTTGCAGCAGTGTTCTCCAGTGTTTGCAACAGTGTTCTCCAGTGTTTGCAGCAGTTTTCTCCAGTGTTTGCAGCAGTGTTCTCTAGTGTTTGCAGCAGTGTTCTCCAATGTTTGCAGCAGTGTTCTCCAGTGTTTGCTGCAGTGTTCTCCAGTGTTTGCAGCAGTGTTCTCCAGTGTTTGCAGCAGTGTTCTCCAGCGTTTGCAGTAGTGTTCTCCAGTGTTTGCAGCAGTGTTCTCCAGTGTTTGCAGCAGTGTTCTCCAGTGTTTGCAGCAGTGTTCTCCAGTGTATGCAGCAGTGTTCTCAAGTGTTTGCAGCAGTGTTCTCCAGTGTTCTCCATTGTTTGCAGCAGTGTTCTCCAGTGTTTGCAGCAGTGTTATCCAGTGTTTGCAGCAGTGTTCCCCAGTGTTTGCAACAGTGTTCCCCAGTGTTTGCAGCAGTGTTCTCCAGTGTTTGCAGCAGTGTTCTCCAGTGTTTGCAGCAGTGTTCTCCAGTGTTTGCAGCAGTGTTCTCCAGTGTTTGCAGCAGTGTTCTCCGGTGTTTGCAGCAGTTTTCTCCAGTGTTTGCAGCAGTGTTCTCCAGTGTTCGCTTACGAGATCTTATAAAATCTATGAATTTTTAAGGGTCTCTTCGCCATTTTTTTTCATTATCACATTCTCCCTTTTTTGAGCCATTTATCTAGTAACACTACCTATAAAAAATCGTTTATCTCGTATTCTAAGTTGTGTCGCAGACGACTAGGAAGAGTTTCACGAAATCTGTTTTTTTGGGGTAAGGATTTTCCTTATAAACACAAGAAAAATATTGTAGAATTTCAGTTACAAATTATGGAATACATCCATAATAACCGATGGTATACGTGTGCGTTTTCTTGTTATTTCTGCATTCGTTATTTACGTTTACTGGAAATTCGAGTTGTTTTATTGCTACAGATGCTATCTTGATCTATACGCTATGGTGTACGGATTATGTGGTTTCTTGAATTATCTGCGTAAATAAAGCTATATGTCCAACGGATTCCTCAAATTAGTGGCGCTGTTGTCAGTCCCTTTGTCTTTGCTAGTATGGGGCTACTGTAGTAGCACCTTGCTAGTATGGGGCTACTGTAGTAGCACCTTGCTAGTATGGGGCTACTGTAGTAGCACCTTGCTAGTATGGGGCTACTGTAGTAGCACCTTGCTAGTATGGGGCTACTGTAGTAGCACCTTGCTAGTATGGGGCTACTGTAGTAGCACCTTGCTAGTATGGGGCTACTGTAGTAGCACCTTGCTAGTATGGGGCTACTGTAGTAGCACCTTGCTAGTATGGGGCTACTGTAGTAGCACCTTGCTAGTATGGGGCTACTGTAGTAGCACCTTGCTAGTATGGGGCTACTGTAGTAGCACCTTGCTAGCTGACTGCTGAGATTTTTTCGTCTCGTTTCCCATTTCTTCGCGAGTTTGAGACTACGGGAAGGCCCTTAATTACTTCTTTGCTACTTATGATTGCTTTTTAGTTTTTATTTACATATTAACGTTGTATAGCAAACGCATTTGTATTTTCGCGAGTGTAGGCGTAGTAATGAAAAAAAGTGTGAAGTCAGGAATCCATGTGTAGTGACACGAACAGAAATCCTTAAGATCAGGAGATTAAATACCACCAAACCTTTTTCATTCCTCTACACCAGTATGCATACTCAGCAACACAGCATCAGGCATCATTATTGTGTGTGGAGGCATGAAGCTTGGAGATGCTGAAGGCATCTAGTTATGCAAGAAGGCGCGCGGCTGCCGTCAGTGTTTACACCAGCTGCTTCCCCACACAAGACACTACGCCCATTCCCACATCTCGTTACCATAAGCTCCACCTAACAGCAACGACTTAAGAACACATAAGTATAGACAAGCGCGCTATCAACCCGAAAACCCTATTTGTTAAGCTTAGAACATTACAGCTATCAGCTCGTCAAACTAATAGCTGTTAGTACCTTAGGGCACTAAAAGAATTAGCATAGAACACCATAACCATCAGCTAGAACTACGTGATATTAGAGGTAGAACATAATTATTATTACACAGAACATAACCATTGATGAATTAGACCACATCCAACACCTGGCTATTTTTATTGAAAAGCGTTTGAACTACTGAATGCTTCATAGAAGACAGAAAACAGTAATACATGAAGTCACCAGTCCCTCAGCTCTGGTAGATGGTGTTGAAGCTAGAGACAATAGAAGTTGAGGTAATCAGTCACACAGTTGTGACAGTGGAAGATGTGGTAATCAGTCCCATAGTTTTAAGAATATATGAGTTATTCACTCCCTCACTGCTTAAGCAGGTGTCCAGACACCAAAATCGTAAGGACACGATTGCAAACAAATTACAGAGCAGAACTAGGGATTGAACCCACGGCATGTGAGTTTTAGAACTCAATTGCCCCTTCTGTGATTTACCAAGGGACTCAACTCTCTTCAGTTTATATCTCTCTATACACATGTAAGTAGGTATATTCAGGAACAGGTACACATAGTTGCATAAATTATCATATAGCAGCATTTACGTAGAACACTCTCCAGGATAACAAAAAGAGAGTCAGACAAAATAACTAAAAGGTCCTTGAAAAACACATTTGTTGTGTCTTCATATACTGCGTCAGTTTGTTGGGTTTGTAAATTTTTCACAAATTTTGCTACAGAAGCTAGGGAAACCTTCCTTGTTTACATCTCCACAAAGATGATCTTACAACAGTGAGAATATTAGCATTTACCCTCATAAATTATATAATAACTGAACATTTGAAGTTAACTCAGAACAACGTAAACGACCTGAGGCAGCCTACCACAAGCAGCCTACAACCAGCCTACCAAAAGCAGCCTACAAGCAGCCTACAAGCAGCCTGCAAGCATCCTACCACAAGCATTCTACAAGCAGCCTACCACAAACAGCCTACCACAAGCAGCCTACCACAAACAGCCTACCACAAGCATCCTAGAAGCAGCCTACCACAAGCATCCTACCACAAGCAGCCTACAAGCAGCCTACCACAAGCAGCCTACAAGCAGCCTACCACAAGCATCCTACAAACAGCCTACCACAAGCAGCCTACCACAAGCAGCCTACAAGCAGCCTACCACAAGCAGCCTACAAGCAGCCTACCACAAGCAGCCTACAAGCATCCTACCACAAGCATCCTACAAGCAGCCTACCACAAGCAGCCTACAAGCAGCCTACTACAAGCAGCCTACAAGAAGCCTACCACAAGCAGCCTACAAGCAGCCTACTACAAGCAGCCTACAAGAAGCCTACCACAAGCAGCCTACAAGCATCCTACCACAAGCAGCCTACCACAAGCAGCCTACCACAAGCAGCCTACAAGCAGCCTACCACAAGCATCCTACCACAAGCGGCCTACCACAAGCATCCTACCACAAGCAGCCTACAAGCACCCTACCACAAGCAGCCTACAAGCATCCTACCACAAGCAGCCTACAAGCATCCTACCACAAGCATTCTACAAGCAGCCTACCACAAACAGCCTACCACAAGCACCCTACCACAAGCAGCCTACCACAAGCATCCTACAAGCAGCCTACCACAAGCATCCTACCACAAGCAGCCTACAAGCAGCCTACCACAAGCAGCCTACAAGCAGCCTACCACAAGCATCCTACAAACAGCCTACCACAAGCAGCCTACCACAAGCAGCCTACAAGCAGCCTACCACAAGCAGCCTACAAGCAGCCTACGACAAGCAGCCTACCACAAGCAGCCTACAAGCATCATACCACAAGCATCCTACAAGCAGCCTACCACAAGCAGCCTACAAGCAGCCTACTACAAGCAGCCTACAAGAAACCTACCACAAGCAGCCTACTACAAGCAGCCTACAAGAAGCCTACCACAAGCAGCCTACAAGCATCCTACCACAAGCAGCCTACCACAAGCAGCCTACCACAAGCAGCCTACAAGCAGCCTACCACAAGCATCCTACCACAAGCGGCCTACCACAAGCATCCTACCACAAGCAGCCTACAAGCAGCCTACCACAAGCAGCCTACAAGCATCCTACCACAAGCAGCCTACAAGCATCCTACCACAAGCATTCTACAAGAAGCCTACCACAAACAGCCTACCACAAGCAGCCTACCACAAGCAGCCTACAAACAGCCTACCACAAGCATCCTACAAGCAGCCTACACAAGCATCCTACCACAAGCAGCCTACAAGCAGCCTACCACAAGCAGCCTACAAGCAGCCTACCACAAGCATCCTACAAACAGCCTACCACAAGCAGCCTACCACAAGCAGCCTACAAGCAGCCTACCACAAGCAGCCTACAAGCAGCCTACCACAAGCAGCCTACCACAAGCATCCTACAAGCAGCCTACCAAAAGCAGCCTACAAGCAGCCTACCACAAGCATCCTACCACAGGCATCCTGCAAGCATCCTACCACAAGCATCCTACAAGCAGCCTACCACAAGCAGCCTACAAGCATTCTACCACAAGCATCCTACCACAAGCAGCCTACAAGCATCCTACCACAAGCATCCTACCACAAGCATCCTACAAGCAGCCTACCACAAGCATCCTACCACAAGCGGCCTACCACAAGCATCATACCACAAGCATCCTACAAGCAGCCTACCACAAGCATCCTACAAGCATCCTACCACAAGCATCCTACAAGCAGCCTAACACAAGCATCCTACAACAAGCGGCCTACCACAAGCATCCTACCACAAGCATCCTAAAAGCAGCCTACCACAAGCTGCCTACAAGCATCCTACAAGCAGCCTACCACAAGCATCCTACCACAAGCGGCCTACCACAAGCATCCTACCACAAGCATCCTACCACAAGCAGCCTGCAAGCATCCTACCACAAGCATCCTACAAGCAGCCTACCACAAACAGCCTACAAGCAGCCTACCACAAGCATCCTACCACAAGCATCCTACAAGCAGCCTACCACAAGCAGCCTACAAGCATCCTACAAGCAGCCTACTACAAGCATTATACAAGCATGCTACAAGCAGCCTACTACAAGCATCCTACCACAAGCATCCTACAAGCAGCCTACTACAAGCATCCTACAAGCATCCTACAAGCAGCCTACTACAAGCATCCTAACACAAGCATCCTACAAGCAGCCTACCACAAGCATCCAACGACAAGCATCCTACCACAAGCATCCTACAAGCAGCCTACTACAAGCATCCTACAAGCAGCCTACTACAAGCATCCTACCACAAGCATCCTACAAGCAGCATACAAGCAGCCTACAAGCATACTAAGAGCATCCTACAAGCAGCCTACAAGCATCCTACCACAAGCATCCTACAAGCAGCCTACTACAAGCATCCTACAAGCATCCTACCACAAGCATCCTACAAGCAGCATACAAGCATCCTACAAGCAGCCTACAAGCAGCCTACAAGCATACTACTAAAAGCATCCTAGAAGCAGCCTACAAGCATCCTACCACAAGCATCCTACAAGCAGCCTACCACAAGCAGCCTACCACAAGCAGCCTACAAGCATCCTACCACAAGCATCCTACAAGCAGCCTACTACAAGCATCCTACCACAAGCATCCTACCACAAGCAGCCTACAAGCATCCTATAAGCAGCCTACAAGCATCCTACCACAAGCAGCCTACAAGCATCCTACCACAAGCAGCCTACTACAAGCAGCCTACCACAAGCATCCTACCACAAGCATCCTACAAGCAGCCCACCACAAGCAGCCTACAAGCATCCTACAAGCAGCCTACTACAAGCATTATACAAGCATGCTACAAGCAGCCTACTACAAGCATCCTACCACAAGCATCCTACAAGCAGCCTACTACAAGCATCCTACAAGCATCCTACAAGCAGCCTACTACAAGCATCCTAACACAAGCATCCTACAAGCAGCCTACCACAAGCATCCTAACACAAGCATCCTACAAGCAGCCTACCACAAGCATCCAACGACAAGCATCCTACCACAAGCATCCTACAAGCAGCCTACTACAAGCATCCTACAAGCAGCCTACTACAAGCATCCTACCACAAGCATCCTACAAGCAGCATACAAGCAGCCTACAAGCATACTAAGAGCATCCTACAAGCAGCCTACAAGCATCCTACCACAAGCATCCTACAAGCAGCCTACTACAAGCATCCTACAAGCATCCTACCACAAGCATCCTACAAGCAGCATACAAGCATCCTACAAGCAGCCTACAAGCAGCCTACAAGCATACTACTAAAAGCATCCTAGAAGCAGCCTACAAGCATCCTACCACAAGCATCCTACAAGCAGCCTACCACAAGCAGCCTACCACAAGCAGCCTACAAGCATCCTACCACAAGCATCCTACAAGCAGCCTACTACAAGCATCCTACCACAAGCATCCTACCACAAGCAGCCTACAAGCATCCTATAAGCAGCCTACAAGCATCCTACCACAAGCAGCCTACTACAAGCATCCTACCACAAGCAGCCTACTACAAGCATCCTACTACAAGCAGCCTACCACAAGCAGCCTCCAAGCATACTACCACAAGCATCCTACCACAAGCATCCTACAAGTAGCCTACAAGCATCCTACCACAAGCATCCTACAAGCAGCCTACAAGCACCCTACAAGCATCCTACAAGGAGCCTACAAGCATACTACTAAAAGCATCCTACATGCAGCCTACTACAAGCATCCTGCCACAAGCATCCTACAAGCAGCCTACTACAAGCAGCCTACCACAAGCATCCTACAAGCAGCCTACAAGCACCCTGCCACAGCAGCCTACCACAAACAGCCTACAAGCATCCTACCACAAGCAGCCTACCACAAGCATCCTACAAGCAGCCTACTACAAGCATCCTATAAGCAGCCTACTACAAGCATCCTACCACAAGCAGCCTACCACAAGCAGCCTACTACACGCATCCTACCACAAGCAGCCTACTACAAGCATCCTACCACAAGCAGCCTACTACAAGCATACTATCACAAGCATCCTACCACAAGCAGCCTACAAGCAGCCTACCACAAGCATCCTACAAGCATCCTTCCACAAGCAGCCTACCACAAGCAGCCTACAAGCAGCCTACCACAAGCAGCCTACCACAAGCAGCCTACCACAAGCAACCTACCACAAGCAGCCTACTACAAGCAGCCTACCACAAGCAACCTACTATAAGCATCCTACCACAAGCAGCCTACTACAAGCATCCTACCACAAGCAGCCTACCGCAAGCAGCCTACAAGCATCCTACCACAAGCATCCTACCACAAGCAGCCTACAAGCATCCTACCACAAGCATCCTACCACAAGCATCCTACCACAAGCAGCCTACCACAAGCAGCCTACTACAAGCATCCTACCACAAGCAGCCTACCACAAGCATCCTACCACAAACAGCCTACTACAAGCATCCTACCACAAACAGCCTACTACAAGCATCCTACCACAAGCAGCCTACTACAAGCATCCTACCACAAGCAGCCTACAAGCATCATACCACAAGCAGCCTACCACAAGCAGCCTACTACAAGCATCCTACCACAAGCAGCCTACCACAAGCAGCCTACAAGCATCCTACCACAAGCAGCCTACTACAAGCATTCTACCACAAGCAACATACAAGCAGCCTACTACAAGCAGCCTACCACAAGCAGCCTACCACAAGCAGCCTACCACAAGCAGCCTACCACAAGCAGCCTACTACAAGCATCCTACCACAAGCAGCCTACCACAAACAGCCTACCACAAGCAGCCTATCACAAACAGCCTACTACAAGCAGCCTACCACAAGCAGCCTACCACAAGCAACCTACCACAAACAGCCTACCACAAGCAAACTACCACAAGCTGCCTACTACAAGTAGCCTACTACAAACAGCCTACCACAAGCAGCCTATCACAAACAGCCTACTACAAACAGCTTACCACAAGCAGCCTACCACAAGCAACCTACCACAAACAGCCTACTACAAGCAGCCTACCACAAGCAGCCTATCACAAACAGCCTACTACAGCCTACCACAAGCATCCTACAAGCAGCCTACTACAAGCATTCTACTAGCAGCCTACTACAAGCATCCTACCACAAGCATCCTACAAGCAGCCTACTTCAAGCATCCTACCACAAGCATCCTACAAGCAGCCTACAAGCACCCTACCACAAGCAGCCTACTACAAGCAGCCTACCACAAGCAGCCTACCATAAGCAGCCTACAAGCATCCTACCACAAGCAGCCTACAAGCTCCCTACCACAAGCAGCCTACTACAAGCAGCCTACCACAAGCAGCCTACCATAAGCAGCCTACAAGCATCCTACCACAAGCAGCCTACCACAAGCATCCTACAAGCATCCTACCACAAGCATCCTACCACAAGCAGCCTACAAGCATCCTATAAGCAGCCTACAAGCATCCTACCACAAGCAGCCTACTACAAGCATCCTACCACAAGCAGCCTACTACAAGCATCCTACAAGCAGCCTACCACAAGCAGCCTAATACAAGCATACTACCACAAGCATCCTACCACAATCATCCTACAAGCAGCCTACAAGCACCCTACCACAAGCAGCCTACAAGCATCCTACCACAAGCATCCTACAAGCAGCCTACAAGCATCCTACAAGCATCCTACAAGCAGCCTACAAGCATACTACTAAAAGCATCCTACAAGCAGCCTACTACAAGCATCCTACAAGCATCCTTCAAGCAGCCTACTACAAGCATCCTACCACAAGCATCCTACAAGCAGCCTACAAGCACCCTACCACAAGCAGCCTACAAGCAGCCTACCACAAGCAGCCTACCACAAACAGCCCACAAGCATCCTACCACAAGCAGCCTACCACAAGCATCCTACAAGCAGCCTACTACAAGCATCCTACCACAAGCATTCTACCACAAGCAGCCTACCACAAGCAGCCTAATACAAGCATCCTATAAGCAGCCAACAAGCATCCTACCACAAGCAGCCTACCACAAGCAGCCTACTACAAGCATCCAACCACAAGCAGCCTACTACAAGCATACTACCACAAGCATCCTACCACAAGCAGCCTACAAGCAGCCTACCACAAGCATCCTACAAGCATCCTTCCACAAGCAGCCTACTACAAGCAGCCTACCACAAGCATCCTACCACAAGCAGCCTACAAGCATCCTACCACAAGCAGCCTACTACAAGCAGCCTACTACAAGCAGCCTACCACAAGCAACGTACCACAAGCAGCCTACTAAAAGCAGCCTACAAGCAGCCTACCACAAGCAACCTACTATAAGCATCCTACCACAAGCAGCTTACCGCAAGCAGCCTACAAGCATCCTACCACAAGCAGCCTACTACAAGCATCCTACCACAAGCAGCCTACAAGCATCCTACCACAAGCATCCTACCACAAGCAGCCTACTACAAGCATCCTACCACAAGCATCCTACTACAAGCATCCTACCACAAGCATCCTACCACAAGCAGCCTACCACAAGCAGCCTACCACAAGCAGCCTACCAGAAGCATCCTACCACAAGCAGCCTACAAGCATCCTACCACAAGCAGCCTACCACAAGCAGCCTACTACAAGCATTCTACCACAAGCAGCCTACCACAAGCATCCTATCACAAGCAGCCTATCACAAGCAGCCTACCACAAGCAGCCTACTACAAGCATCCTATCACAAGCTGCCTACAAGCATCCTACCACAAGCAACATACTACAAGCAGCCTACCACAAGCAGCCTACCACAAGCAGCCTACCACAAGCAGCCTATCACAAGCAGCCTACCACAAGCAGCCTACTACAAGCATCCTATCACAAGCTGCCTACTACAAGCATCCTACCACAAGCAACATGCTACAAGCAGCCTACCACGAGCAGCCTACCACAAGCAGCCTACCACAAGCAGCCTACCACAAGCAGCCTACCACAAGCAGCCTATCACAAGCAGCCTACCACAAGCAGCCTACTACAAGCATCCTATCACAAGCTGCCTACAAGCATCCTACCACAAGCAACATACTACAAGCAGCCTACCACAAGCAGCCTACCACAAGCATCCTACCACAAGCAGCCTATCACAAGCATCCTACCACAAGCAGCCTACCACAAACAGCCTACCACAAGCAGCCTATCACAAACAGCCTACTACCAGCAGCCTACCACAAGCAGCCTACCACAAGAAAACTACCACAAGCTGCCTACTGCAAGTAGCCTACTACAAACAGCCTACCACAAGCAGCCTATCACAAACAGCCTACTACAAACAGCTTACCACAAGCAGCCTACGACAAGCAGCCTACCACAAGCAACCTACCACAAACAGCCTACCACAAGCAGCCTACCACAAGCAGCCTACTACAAACAGCCTACGACAAGCAGCCTACCATGAACAGCCTACCGCAAACAGCCTACCACAAGCAACCTACCACAAGCAGCCTATCACAAACAGCCTACTACAAACAGCCTACCAAAAGCAGCCTACCACAAGCAGCCTACCATAAAAAACCTACCACAAACAGCCTACCACAAACACCCTACCAAAAACAGCCTACCACAAGCAACCTACCACAAACAACCTACCATGAACAGCCTACCATACACAGCCTACCATAAACAGCCTGCCATAAACAGCCTACCTCAAACAGCCTACCACATGCAACCTACCACAAGCAACCTACCACAAGCAGCCTACCACAAGCAGCCTACCACAAACAGCCTACCACAAGCAGCCTACCACAAACAGCCTACCACAAACAGCATACCACAAACAGCCTACCACAAACAGCCTACCACAAGCAACCTACCACAAACAGCCTACCACAAGCAGCCTACCACAAGCAGCCTACCATAAGCAGCCTACCACACCCTACCACAAACAGCCTACCACAAACAGCCTACCATAAACAGCCTACCATAAACAGCCTACCACAAACAGCCTGTTGCAACCCCTGAATGGGTTGCAATATATATAATGTATATTATGATTATGAATATAATGTATATATATAATTTTCACCTTTTCATATAATTTTATATTGCTTATATTTGCGATAATAGCTAAATCGTAAATGTATTGTTTTATATTATTATTTGACTGTTATTTTGTGAGGTAGGATGTAACATATGTGCTCAGTTCAAGTCTTGATTGTCTAACTACTGTAATTATCGCTTGTGGCTCGTTAGACTGCCGGCTTCTCGTTGTTGCTGGGCAGCAACCCACGGAGCTATCACGTGATCGAGGGGGGGGGTGACCTCACCTCTCCTGAAGTATTCAGTCTGGTCTAGACTCTCTTGGTGGTTGGACAGATTGTCTGTCTCATTATTCTTGTTAGTTCTGTAGAACTCTGTTCACAGAATATTGTATAGACTTAGTGATTTTCGATGTTGTACTGAGGTTGTGTGTCGCATAGACACTCTAAACATCTCAGGTCCTGAGCTGTTCCTTCTCACCTAACTTGTACTGGTATCTGTGTATTATCACAGTCGGGGATTTTCTTATGATGAACTTAGATTCAGTAGTATGGGAGTTTTGTGACTTTTGTGGAGGATCTGCAGATGGTCCCTACTTAGTGTCGTTATATTATCTCCTTGTTCCTGATTCTGTGTCACAGTTGCTTGTTATATTGCTATTGGGCTTAACATTCTTTTTGTTGTTCAAGCAGACTGTTCTGATTGCCAGTTGGTCAAGAAGTTAGTTTATGTGAGGACTTTGTCAGTCACTTGTTTAAGTCTAGTTGAGTCGTGAGACATAACGAATGTTACAAAAAACGCGATTCTAAAAGCTTAGAGATCTCCAGTGAATACTCGAAAGGACTGCCCTTCTAGCATCCAGCCTGTTACTGGGTTTTCGTAACAAGTAGTCAGTATCCTTGTCCAATTATCCATTAGTATTCATTAAGATTCAATAGTGCTTCAGGATTACAACTGGTAGGCTACTAACTAGAGAAATTAAAATTTAATAAATTTATTAAGTCTAGAGGTATATTATCAAATTAAATTAATCACAGCAATCAAAATAAAATCAATCTCTCGAGTTCAATATTATTGTGCTGAAAGCACATATCACATTTATAATTCTTTAAGTACCTTCTGGTACATTAACATTTAATAAGATATTACAAATATGTACAAATAAGTTTGTGTATGTGTGTAAGTGCTCTAAGTAGTTCACTATGTCTCACGACTCGACTAGTCTTAAACAAGTGACTGACAAAGTCAGTCACTCCGACTGGCAACCAGAACAGTCTGCTTGAACAATGAAAAGAATGCTAAGCCCAATAGCCATATAACAAGCGACTGCGACACAATCAGGATCAAGGAGATAATATAACGACACTAAGTAGGGACCATCAGCAGATCCTCCACAAAAGTTACAAAACTCCCATACTACTGAATCTAAGTTCAGCATAGGAAAAACCCTGACTGTGACAATACACAGAAACCAGTACAAAATTAGGTCAGAAGCTATAGCTCAGGACCTGAGATGTTCAGAGTGTCTAAGCGACACACAACCTCAGTACAACGTCGAAAATCACTAAGTCTATACAATGTTCTGTGAACAGAGTTCTACAGAACTAACAAGAATAATGAGACAGACAATCTATCCAACCACCAAGCGAGTCTCGAGTAGACTGAATACTTTACGAGAGGTGAGGACACCCCCCCCTCGATCACGTGATAGCCCCGTGGACAGCACAGCTCAGAAGCCGGCAGTATAACGAGCGACAAGCGATAATTACAGTAGTTTGACAATCAAGACTTGAACTGAGCACATATTATGTACATCCTAACAACATAAGTCAAATAAGCATATAAAGCAATATATTTACGATTTAGCTATTATCGCAAATATAAGCAATATAAAATTATATGAAAAGATAATATACATTATATATATGCAAAATAATCATTGTAACCCATTCAGGGGTTGCAACACCCCCCCCCCAACACGACAGACGGTCGCAATAGGAGTTGCATTAATGTCTTTCACCTTATTACTGATTACTCATATCAATACAATTTAATATAAATATTAATCAAAGTCTCTCTTGTGCCAAGCACCTCTACAATTTCACAGCGTCCGTCACTAGGATATGCCCCTAGTACTACGGCAGTACACAGTATCGTATCTCTGCATACTCATGGTTATATACATCAGTATAGAGACAGGATAGCGTAGACGAGCAGGGCACTGAGGCTCGATCATAGTAGAGGAGACTGCATTCCACTCTTAAGTAGTGGTTTTGGAATGCGAGGCAGTATGAACATCTGGGTATGAAACAGCTGAAGGTGTGTAGTGAAGGGGGGGGGGTCTGCGACAGGATAGTGTTGCGTCACGCAGTACATCACCCGCACCACACTACCCACTCAACACTCAGCTTGTCTCCTCACACAACAATACTGTGAATACATAAATATAATAATTAGACATGAGTATATATAGTTAACATGGGCTGGAGGGATTAAGTTACTTTACTGAATTTGACATAGCAAGTAACAAAAGGTATTTGGGCATTAAAATTACGTAAATTTTAAATGGGGAAGTGCCCAAATACTCGTCAAAATGTTCAAATGACACCACAAGAGCTAGAGCATAATTTTTCTGGTGTCGTTTGAGCTTAGATGAATAGTAACATATAGGATGGAGAATATCAGTGGATGTTGACAGATGGAGCAACACAACACCCACTGCATAACAACTCGCATCTATATGTAAAAAGAAGGGAAGATTGAAATTAGGACTTTTCAACACAGGAGCAGAGGATAGTAAGCGCTTCAACCTTTTGAACGAGTCTGAACAATCTCTAGTCCAGGTGAACTGAACTTTGCTACTAGAGCTCATAGTGAGAGGTGTAGGTGGAGTGTGCGTTGCTGGCTTGCCTGTCACTTGACACACGTGGCAACGTCGCACATGATCAACTACTGTTTCCTTCATCTTTGGCCAAGTAAAATGTTTTGCCAGTTTACCGAGTGTCTTCTTGACACCCAAATGTCCTCCTATGGGACTATTGTGAGCAAAATCAATGGCTTGTTCACGAAATGTAACTGGTAACACTACGAGATGCTTGACTGTGGTGAAAACACTATCAGCTGACAACTTACATGTATTTTTCTCCATCAGTACACCGTTACTATAATAGTAACAATTATCGAGATCCTTTGCTTCACTCTCAGTAACTGCTATATCTCTCAGTCTTTCCAGTGACTGATCAACAAACTGATCCTTGATTAAATCATCATGAGTAAGAAATTTAACGTCAGTTGTGTCTTGACTAGGTTGATGACCGGGGGGAGTCAGTGTTAATGATCCTGGGCGCAGAGCGTCACTAAACAACATATTCAAGCCCAAATCATTCTCATCCACTAACTCAACAGGAGACAAGGATGGTTGTTGAATCTTTGACATAGCTCTAGTAATTGCGCTGAGAGGAAATAAAATAGGTTTCTCTCTACAAGCTTCAATGGCATAATTATCAGTGTTATTATCAATCACAAGTGGTTCTTTACATGTACCAGCATGAAGGATATCGTTCCCTATCAACAAGTCCACTGACCTGATGGGAAATACACCACTGGATATACCCACTGAAATATAACCAGTATAATAGCTTGTTTCAATACAAACTTTGTGAAGAGGTACTTTTATAACAGCCCCTCCATAGGCTTCTAACAATACATCTATCTTGCAATAGGTATCATCAGTTATGGGCAGTACATCTTCTCTTAATAACGTGAGATAACTGCCAGTGTCTCTGAAAGTAACTATTTCAGTTAGATGTGATTCGTCAAATCCTACTTTACCTCTCGAAAAGTAAGGACCCATTGCTGAACGAATCTTTTCGTCAGATACACTTTCTGACGCTAGTCATCTATCCTGAGCAACATTATCTAAAACAGTAGGATCAGAGGTATTACTAGGATTTTGGTGCCTTTGTTGCTCGGAAGAGGATACGACTTGTGTGCGGGCGCCAGCCGCACGACTGTCTCTCGCATCTCTTTCTAACTTATAGCAATACTCTCTAGCATGTCCTTTTCTGTTACAATAGGTACATTTAACTTTCTTCTTCTCGATATCAGATTTCTGTCTAACCACAGAGACAGATTCAGGATTGTGAGTTTTCCTGGTAAAGGTACGATAAGTTACAGTAGCAGGTACATCAGGCCGGCAATGAGCAGCTGATTTAGGTTGCCAACTTCTAGGACAATTTTTAGTTACCTTGTTTCTTTGTGTTTTAGTACGTACAAGTTTGTGAGAAATCTCGTAATTGTCTGCTAATGCTGCAGTTTCCAGAATATCCGAGGTAGTATGATCGATCAGATATTCTTGTATATCAGCAGACATACAGTTGTTAAACTCTTCGTGTAGTAACAACTGAACAAGGCTGTCGTAGTTGTTACATTTAGCAGCTCTACACAGTCTCTCAAATGCAACTTTTTTCTCACGAGCAAACTCTACACAAGTCTGATCTTGTCGTCGTTGTAACGTACGAAATGCGCTTTGATAACTTACAGGTAACAAGTTATATGTCTCTAGAATTGTTTGTTTGACAGCATCATAACTAATGTACTTGGCAAAAGGTAAAGCTGCAGTACATGTTTGAGCTCTTCCCGTCAAAGCAGTATGCAACAATGTTGCCCAGTGCTTACGTGGCCAGTTCATAGCACGTGCCTGGTTCTCAAACACATCAAAATATGTGTCTAAGTCACTTTCAAAAAACTTAGGAACCATGGATGCAGCTTTCTGCACATAAAATGTGTCCTGTGATCTATCAGTCTGTTGTCTTCCCAGACGAACATATTCTCTTTGGAAATATTCGTTCAATTTCATCTGTGCCTCTATTTGTGCAGTCTGCAACATAATGAGGCGTTCAAACCTCTCAAACTGTTCCTGAGAGATAGGACCAGTAGGTAATGGAGGAGTAGGGAAATTAACATGTCTTTCTGGACTGTCCTTAGGTCGGACACCTCGTCCAGCCGTCTCTAGAGTGTCTAGATCTGGTCTAGGATAAATAGATACAGGTGTAGCATACACAGTACTAGCGTGAGGCTTAGTCATACCAGCTATACTCTGTACTATAGTGTCAGTGAGGCGGGAAGGTGTGAGCGGAGGTTCATTAGGCTCAGACACTTCTGCCTTAGTTGCTCTTTCGTCTTCAAATAGAGTCATACTTCCTAATTGTGACACTAGGCTTTCTGAATCTGAATCATAATCAGACATCTCTGTATGAGCAGGAAACAATATATCTTTAATTAATGCTCTGACAGTTTCTGCGGTGTAATTCCTGTTATATGTCACACCGAGATATTTGGCTACATGCCAACAAGTCTGGAGTTTTAATGTACTTAACTCAGACAAAGTCAGAGTATCAATTAACTGTTTCACTTTGGCATACATCACGAAAATAATTGTACTACGAGAGAGTGAATATGGGAAACTATAATCCTGATAGGAATTTTAGTGTTGGTTGTCTTAGAGCTAGAACTCATAAACAGTATTTCCATCTCCTTGGATCAAGAGACTCAGTCAAGTACATACATCCACCTGGTATGTTGTACAAGACTAAACTCAAAGTCTTCAGATTAGGAAAGTACTCAAAGTGTTTGATCATAGAGTTACTAGTATGTCAAACTGGACAATTTCTCCAACACCTTGGATCAAGAGCATCCCGGACAGGCCCTCATTTGTTACAAAAAACGCGATTCTAAAAGCTTAGAGATCTCCAGTGAATACTAGAAAGGACTGCCCTTCTAGCATCCAGCCTGTTACTGGGTTTTCGTAACAAGTAGTCAGTATCCTTGTCCAATTATCCATTAGAATTCATTAAGATTCAGTAGTACTTCAGGATTACAACTGGTAGGCTTCTAACTAGAGAAATTAAAATTTACTAAATTTATTAAGTCTAGAGGTATATTATCAAATTAAATTAATCACAGCAATCAAAATAAAATCAATCTCTCGAGTTCAATATTATTGTGCTGAAAGCACATATCACATTTATAATTCTTAAGTACCGTCTGGTACATTAACATTTAATAAGATATTACAAATATGTACAAATAAGTTTGTGTATGCGTGTAAGTGCTCTAAGTAGTTCACTATGTCTCACGACTCGACTAGACTTAAACAAGTGACTGACAAAGTCCTCAAATAAAATAACTTCTTGACCGACTGGCAACCAGAACAGTCTGCTTGAACAATGAAAAGAATGCTAAGCCCAATAGCCATATAACAAGCGACTGCGACACAATCAGGATCAAGGAGATAATATAACGACACTAAGTAGGGACCATCAGCAGATCCTCCACAAAAGTTACAAAACTCCCATACTACTGAATCTAAGTTCAGCATAGGAAAAACCCTGACTGTGACAATACACAGAAACCAGTACAAAATTAGGTCAGAAGCTATAGCTCAGGACCTGAGATGTTCAGAGTCTCTAAGCGACACACAACATCAGTACAACGTCGAAAATCACTCAGTCTATACAATGTTCTGTGAACAGAGTTCTAGAGAACTAACAAGAATAATGAGACAGACAATCTGTCCAACCACCAAGCGAGTCTCGAGCAGACTGAATACTTCACGAGAGGTGAGGACAACCCCCCCTCGATCACGTGATAGCCCCGTGGACAGCACAGCTCAGAAGCCGGCAGTATAACGAGCGACAACCGATAATTACAGTAGTTTGACAATCAAGACTTGAACTGAGCACATATTATGTACATCCTAACAACATAAGTCAAATAAGAATATAAAGCAATATATTTACGATTTAGCTATTATCGCAAATATAAGCAATATAAAATTATATGAAAAGATAATATACATTATATATATATACATAATCATTGTAACCCATTCAGGAGTTGCAACAACGAACTACTTAGAGCACTTACACACATACACATAAACTTGTACATATTTGTAATATCTTATTAAATGTTAATGTACCAGACGGTACTTAAGAATTATAAATGTGATATGTGATTTCAGCACAATAATATTGTACTTGAGAGAAGTGATATTATTTTGATTACTGTGATTAATTTAATTTAATTTAATTTGATATGCCTCTAGACTTAATAAATTAAATTTTAATTTCTCTAGTTAGTAGCCTACCAGTTGTAATCCTGAAGCACTATTGAATCATACTGAATTCTAATGGATAATTGGACAAGGATACTGACTACTTGTTACGAAAACCCAGTAACAGGCTGGATGCTAGAAGGGCAGTTCTTTCTAGTATTCACTGGAGATCTCTAAGCTTTTAGAATCGCGTTTTTTGTAGCAAGTGGGGGCCTGTCCGGGATGCTCTTGATCCAAGGTGTTGGAGAAACTGTCCGGAATGCTCTTGATCCAAGGTGTTGGAGAAATTGTCCAGTTTGACATACTAGTAACTCTATGATCAAACACTTTGAGTACTTTCCTAATCTGAAGACTTTGAGTTTAGTCTTGTACAACATACCAGGTGGATGTATGTACCTGAGTCTCTTGATCCAAGGAGATGGAAATACTGTTGATGAGCTCTAGCTCTAAGACAACCAACACTAAAATTCCTATTAGGATTATAGTTTCCAATAATCACTCTCTCGTAGTACATTTATTTTCGTGATGTATGCCAAAGTGAAACAGTTAATTGATACTCTGACTTTGTCTGAGTTAAGTACATTAAAACTTCAGACGTGTTGGCGAGTAGCCAAATATCTCGGTGTGACGTATAACAGGAATTACACCGCAGAAACTGTCAGAGCATTAATTAAAGATACATTGTTTACTGCTCATACAGAGATGTCTGATTATGATTCAGATTCAGAAAGCCTAGTGTCACATTTAGGAAGTATGACTCTATTTGATTACTTAGAAGAAAGAGCAACTACGGCCGAAGTGTCTGAGCCTAGTGAACCTCCGCTCACAACTTCCCGCCTGACACAATAGTGTAGCTGGTAGAATGATGCAGCCACATACTAGTACAGTGTATGCTAGATCTGTATATACTTATCCTAGACCAGATCTAGACTCTCTAGAGACGGCTGGACG
>NC_091335.1:29365700-29385700 GCF_038502225.1 Cherax quadricarinatus
GCAACATGAGACATGCAAGTGGGGTCCATGAATGTTGCAACATGAGACACTCATGCAAGTGGGGTCCATGAATGTTGCAACATGAGACACTTACTCATGCAAGTGGGGTCCATGAATGTTGCAACATGAGACACTTACTCATGCAAGTGGGGTCCATGAATGTTGCAACATGAGACACTCATGCAAGTGGGGTCCATGAATGTTGCAACATGAGACACTCATGCAAGTGGGGCCCATAAATGTTGCAACATGAGACACTCATGCAAGTGGGGTCCATGAATGTTGCAACATGAGACACTCATGCAAGTGGGGTCCAAGAATGTTGCAACATGACACTCATGTAAGTGGGGTCCATGAATGTTGCAACATGAGACACTTACTCATGCAAGTGGGGCCCATGAATGTTGCAACATGAGACTCATGCAAGTGGGGTCCATGAATGTTGCAACATGACACTCATGCAAGTGGGGTCCAAGAATGTTGCAACATGACACTTACTCATGTAAGTGGGGTCCATGAATGTTGCAACATGAGACACTCATGCAAGTGGGGTCCATGAATGTTGCAACATGAGACACTCATGCAAGTGGGGTCCATGAATGTTGCAACATGAGACACTCATGCAAGTGGGGTCCATGAATGTTGCAACATGACACTTACTCATGCAAGTGGGGTCCATGAATGTTGCAACATGACACTTACTCATGCAAGTGGGGTCCATGAATGTTGCAACATGAGACACTTACTCATGCAAGTGGGGTCCATGAATATTGCAACATGAGACACTCATGCAAGTGGGGTCCATGAATGTTGCAACATGAGACTCATGCAAGTGGGGTCCATGAATGTTGCAACATGACACTTACTCATGCAAGTGGGGTCCATGAATGTTGCAACATGAGACACTTACTCATGCAAGTGGGGCCCATGAATGTTGCAACATGAGACACTCATGCAAGTGGGGTCCATGAATGTTGCAACATGAGACACTTACTCATGCAAGTGGAGTCCATGAATGTTGCAACATGAGACACTCATGCAAGTGGGGTCCATGAATGTTGCAACATGACACTTACTCATGCAAGTGGGGTCCATGAATGTTGCAACATGAGACACTCATGCAAGTGGGGTCCATGAATGTTGCAACATGAGACACTCATGCAAGTGGGGTCCATGAATGTTGCAACATGAGACACTTACTCATGCAAGTGGGGTCCATGAATGTTGCAACATGAGACATGCAAGTGGGGTCCATGGATGTTGCAACATGAGACATGCAAGTGGGGTCCATGAATGTTGCAACATGAGACACTCATGCAAGTGGGGTCCATGAATGTTGCAACATGAGACACTCATGCAAGTGGGGTCCATGAATGTTGCAACATGACACTCATGCAAGTGGGGTCCATGAATGTTGCAACATGAGACACTCATGCAAGTGGGGTCCATGAATGTTGCAACATGAGACACTTACTCATGCAAGTGGGGTCCATGAATGTTGCAACATGAGACACTTATGCAAGTGGGGTCCATGAATGTTGCAACATGAGACACTCATGCAAGTGGGGTCCATGAATGTTGCAACATGAGACACTCATGCAAGTGGGGTCCATGAATGTTGCAACATGAGACACTCATGCAAGTGGGGTCCATGAATGTTGCAACATGAGACACTCATGCAAGTGGGGTCCATGAATGTTGCAACATGAGACACTCATGCAAGTGGGGCCCATAAATGTTGCAACATGAGACACTCATGCAAGTGGGGTCCATGAATGTTGCAACATGAGACACTCATGCAAGTGGGGTCCAAGAATGTTGCAACATGACACTTACTCATGTAAGTGGGGTCCATGAATGTTGCAACATGAGACACTTACTCATGCAAGTGGGGCCCATGAATGTTGCAACATGACACTTACTCATGTAAGTGGGGTCCATGAATGTTGCAACATGAGACACTCATGCAAGTGGGGTCCATGAATGTTGCAACATGACACTTACTCATGCAAGTGGGGTCCAAGAATGTTGCAACATGACACTTACTCATGTAAGTGGGGTCCATAAATGTTGCAACATGAGACACTCATGCAAGTGGGGTCCATGAATGTTGCAACATGAGACACTCATGCAAGTGGGGTCCATGAATGTTGCAACATGAGACACTCATGCAAGTGGGGTCCATGAATGTTGCAACATGAGACACTCATGCAAGTGGGGTCCATGAATGTTGCAACATGAGACACTCATGCAAGTGGGGCCCATGAATGTTGCAACATGAGACACTCATGCAAGTGGGGTCCATGAATGTTGCAACATGACACTTATTCATGCAAGTGGGGTCCATGAATGTTGCAACATGAGACACTCATGCAAGTGGGGCCCATGAATATTGCAACATGAGACTCATGCAAGTGGGGTCCATGAATGTTGCAACATGAGACACTCATGCAAGTGGGGTCCATGAATGTTGCAACATGACACTTACTCATGCAAGTGGGGTCCATGAATGTTGCAACATGAGACACTCATGCAAGTGGGGTCCATGAATGTTGCAACATGAGACACTTACTCATGCAAGTGGGGTCCATGAATGTTGCAACATGAGACACTTACTAATGCAAGTGGGGTCCATGAATGTTGCAACATGAGACATGCAAGTGGGGTCCATGAATGTTGCAACATGAGGCACTCATGCAAGTGGGGTCCATGAATGTTGCAACATGAGACACTCATGCAAGTGGGGTCCATGAATGTTGCAACATGAGACACTCATGCAAGTGGGGTCCATGAATGTTGCAACATGACACTCATGCAAGTGGGGTCCATGAATGTTGCAACATGAGACACTCATGCAAGTGGGGTCCATGAATGTTGCAACATGAGACACTCATGCAAGTGGGGTCCATGAATGTTGCAACATGAGACACTCATACAAGTGGGGTCCATGAATGTTGCAACATGAGACATGCAAGTGGGGTCCATGAATGTTGCAACATGAGACACTCATGCAAGTGGGGTCCATGAATGTTGCAACATGAGACACTTACTCATGCAAGTGGGGTCCATGAATGTTGCAACATGAGACACTTACTCATACAAGTGGGGTCCATGAATGTTGCAACATGAGACATGCAAGTGGGGTCCATGAATGTTGCAACATGAGACACTTACTCATACAAGTGGGGTCCATGAATGTTGCAACATGAGACATGCAAGTGGGGTCCATGAATGTTGCAACATGAGACACTCATGCAAGTGGGGTCCATGAATGTTGCAACATGAGACACTTATGCAAGTGGGGCCCATGAATGTTGCAACATGAGACACTCATGCAAGTGGGGTCCATGAATGTTGCAACATGAGACACTCATGCAAGTGGGGTCCATGAATGTTGCAACATGAGACACTCATGCAAGTGGGGCCCATGAATGTTGCAACATGAGGCACTCATGCACGTAGGGTCCATGAATGTTGCAACATGAGAGACTCATGCAAGTAGGGCCCATGAATGTTGCAACATGAGACATGCAAGTGGGGTCCATGAATGTTGCAACATGAGAGACTCATGCAAGTGGGGTCCATGAATGTTGCAACATGAGACACTCATGCAAGTGGGGTCCATGAATGTTGCAACATGAGACACTCATGCAAGTGGGGTCCATGAATGTTGCAACATGAGACAGTCATGCAAGTGGGGTCCATGAATGTTGCAACATGAGACACTCATGCAAGTGGGGTCCATGAATGTTGCAACATGAGACACTCATGCAAGTGGGGTCCATGAATGTTGCAACATGAGACACTCATGCAAGTGGGGCCCATGAATGTTGCAACATGAGACACTTACTCATGCAAGTGGGGTCCATGAATGTTGCAACATGAGACACTCATGCAAGTGGGGCCCATGACTGTTGCAACATGAGACACTTACTCATGCAAGTGGGGCCCATGAATGTTGCAACATGAGACACTTACTCATGCAAGTGGGGCCCATGACTGTTGCAACATGAGACACTCATGCAAGTGGGGCCCATGAATGTTGCAACATGAGAAACTTACTCATGCAAGTGGGGTCCATGAATGTTGCAACATGAGACACTCATGAAAGATAGAGAGATGCCCTCTGAATGTCACATACAAGGCTATAAATTATTCCACACTGACAGGGTCAACATGAATGTTGCAACATGAGAAACTTACTCATGCAAGTGGGGTCCATGAATGTTGCAACATGAGACACTCATGAAAGATAGAGAGATGCCCTCTGAATGTCACATACAAGGCTATAAATTATTCCACACTGACAGGGTCAACAGGAAAGGTGGTGGAGTAGCGATGTAAGTCAGAGACAATTTAAATTGTTGTGTTAGACAAGATATTAAATTAGAAGCGTCAGCCACTGAATCTGTTTGGTTACAGCTTCTCGAGGGCCGAGAAAAACTAATTTTGGGTGTGATTTACAGGGCCCCAAATCTTGATAGGGAGTGCAGTAAACTTCTATGGGACGAAATTCGTAAGGCATCTACATACGAAAATGTTGTGCTAATGGGAGATTTCAACTATAGACAGATTGACTGGAGCAATTTGACAGGAAATTTAGAGTCAGGTGACTTTCTTGATACGATCCAGGATTGTTTTTTAAAACAGTTTGTGACAGAGCCAACTAGGGGAAATAACCTCCTTGACTTGGTTCTTGCCAGTAGGGAAACACTAATTAATAATCTTGAGGTTAATGATGAGCTTGGGGAAAGTGATCACAAATCACTCAGTTTTAATATATCATGGAATTCCCCTAATAAAGGCAATCAAGTCTCTGTCCCTGACTTCCGCTTGGCTGATTTCATAGGACTGAAAAATTACTTAGGTGGAATGACCTGACTAAGGGTCAGGTAGGTGGTGATAGTTGCCGATATGCTTTCCAGGGCATAGTTCTAGCTGCTCAGTCAAATTATGTTCCAAACAGGGAAATCAGATCAAACAAAAATGATCCTAAATGGATGAACAATAGATTAAAATATCTGATTGGTCAAAAGAGAGGCATATATAGGCAAATCAAAAGAGGAGAGAGGCAATTAAGAAATCGATATATTCAGTTAAAGAGAGAAATAAAAAAGGGAATTAGAAAAGCAAAAAGAGATTATGAGGTTAAAGTTGCAAGAGAATCGAAGACTAACCCAAAAGGATTCTTTCAGGTATACAGAAGTAAGATCAGGGACAAGATAGGCCCACTCAAAAGTTCCTCGGGTCAGCTCACTGACAGTGATAAGGAAATGTGTAGAATTTTTAACACATACTTCCTCTCAGTTTTTACACAGGAGGATACCAGCGATATTCCAGTTATGATAAATTATGTAGAACAGGACGATAATAAACTGTGCACGATTAGGGTCACAAGTGACATGGTCCTTAGGAAAATAGATAAATTAAAACCTAACAAATCCCCAGGCCCTGATGAACTGTATGCAAGGGTTCTAAAGGAATGTAAAGAGGAGCTTAGCACACCTTTGGCTAATCTTTTCAACATATCACTACAAACTGGCATAGTGCCAGATAAGTGGAAAATGGCAAATGTGATACCTATTTTCAAAACAGGTGACAGGTCCTTAGCTTCGAACTATAGACCAATAAGCCTAACCTCCATAGTGGAAAAATTTATGGAATCAATAATTACCGAGGCAGTTCGTAGCCACCTTGAAAAGCATAAATTAATCAACGAATCTCAGCATGGTTTTACAAAGGGGCGTTCCTGCCTTACGAATTTATTAACTTTTTTCACTAAGGTATTTGAGGAGGTAGATCATGGTAATGAATATGATATTGTGTATATGGACTTCAGTAAAGCTTTTGACAGGGTCCCACATCAGAGACTATTGAGAAAAATTAAAGCACATGGAATAGGAGGAGAAATTTTTTCCTGGATAGAGGCATGGTTGACAAATAGGCAGCAGAGAGTTTGCATAAATGGGGAGAAATCAGAGTGGGGAAGCGTCACGAGCGGTGTTCCACAGGGGTCAGTGTTGGGCCCCCT
Organism: Cherax quadricarinatus; assembly: GCF_038502225.1. Classification (NCBI taxonomy): domain Eukaryota; kingdom Metazoa; phylum Arthropoda; class Malacostraca; order Decapoda; family Parastacidae; genus Cherax; species Cherax quadricarinatus. Next base: position 29,371,732 of record NC_091335.1, read on the forward strand.
GCTGTTCACAATCTACATAAACGACATAAATGAGGGCATAAAGAGCGACATCGGCAAGTTTGCCGATGACACCAAAATAGGCCGTCGAATTCATTCTGACGAGGACATTCGAGCACTCCAGGAAGATTTGAATGGACTGATGCAGTGGTCGGAGAAGTGGCAGATGCAGTTTAATATAGACAAATGCAAAGTTCTAAATGTTGGACAGGACAATAACCATGCCACATATAAACTAAATAATGTAGATCTTAATATTACGGATTGCGAAAAAGATTTTGGAGTTCTGGTTAGCAGTAATCTGAAACCAAGACAACAGTGCATAAGTGTTCGCAATAAAGCTAATAGAATCCTTGGCTTCATATCAAGAAGCATAAATAATAGGAGTCCTCAGGTTGTTCTTCAACTCTGTACATCCTTGGTTAGGCCTCATTTAGATTATGCTGCACAGTTTTGGTCACCGTATTACAGAATGGATATAAATTCTCTGGAAAATGTACAAAGGAGGATGACAAAGTTGATCCCATGTATCAGAAACCTTCCCTATGAGGATAGACTAAGGGCCCTGAATCTGCACTCTCTGGAAAGACGTAGAATTAGGGGGGATATGATTGAGGTGTATAAATGGAAGACAGGAATAAATAAAGGGGATGTAAATAGTGTGCTGAAAATATCTAGCCTAGACAGGACTCGCAGCAATGGTTTTAAGTTGGAAAAATTCAGATTCAGGAAGGATATAGGAAAGTACTGGTTTGGTAATAGAGTTGTGGATGAGTGGAACAAACTCCCGAGTACAGTTATAGAGGCCAGAACGTTGTGTAGCTTTAAAAATAGGTTGGATAAATACATGAGTGGATGTGGGTGGGTGTGAGTTGGACCTGATAGCTTGTGCTACCAGGTCGGTTGCCGTGTTCCTCCCTTAAGTCAATGTGACCTGACCTGACTAGGTTCGGTGCATTGGCTTAAGCCGGTAGGAGACTTGGACCTGCCTCGCATGGGCCAGTAGGCCTTCTGCAGTGTTCCTTCGTTCTTATGTTCTTATGTTCTTAAGTGGGGCCCATGAATGTTGCAACATGAGAGACCTGCTCATGGAAGCAGTGTCTTTGAAAATACTCACATTGCTAAACAATGTGGTAACACTAAGCAAGTGGTAACACTACAGACTCACGAAATCGTAATTACACGATTGCAAACAAACCATACCACGGGTGGGGTTAGTACCCGCGATCAGAGATTCATAAAACTCCAGACAGACTCGTCGGTCTGGAGTTTTATGACTGACCGCGGGTTCTAACCCCACCCGTGGTATGGTAACACTACAGACGGGACAAGGAAAATAGAAAACCCAACGGATGTTGGATTAATAACAATTTATATGATAGTTATCATAATAACATGTTTCCTTATTATAATTAACTTATAAAGAGAACCATTTTGTATACCAGGTTGTGGGATAAACACTTCACGTTAACTTTTAACCCAAGTATACAACTTTCAAAGTTATACTAGATTGATTGTTTCTTCGGAATAGAAGGCCTATAAGTTATTTTCTTGTTTTAAAATCCCGTTAACGTAATGTTTACTCACTTTATCAACATGTCGGTTCTCTGAACCATTCATCTACAAACTCACTGGACAGTATCTGATTAAAATGTTCACGTAGGTAAGAGATATTATTACTGGTGTTAGTAGAGTACCAAAAATTTAGCCGCGAGGCAAAAACGGGGCTCGTTTTAACTCACCAAATTAATGATAAACAATTATGGAAAAACACATATGCAGTTTAATGTGATCCTTTATTGACAACGTTTCCCCCACACAGTGGGCTTCTTCAAGTCACACACAGATCTGTGTGTGACTTGAAAAAGCCCACTGTGTGGGCGAAACGTTGTCAATAAAGGATCACATTAAACTGCATATGTGTTTATGTTTCCATTGTGTCGGTATTTTATACCATTTAAATTAATGGTAAACAATTATAAATTCTCAGTATGAAGGTTTTCGTTAATATATTAACGTACGAGCTTGTTCTTTATAGAAAGGGTTGAGAGGACGGTGCATTTTTTAATCATCAGGCGGAACTAGGAATAATGAGTCCTATACATAATTTTTTAAAGGGTTGGACTGGTCAACCAGTCTAGTTAGACGGCCAAAAGCTCCAGTGGCGGGTCATCATACTTGGAGTTTACCTGGAGAGAATTCCGGGGGTCAACGCCCCCGCGGCCCGGTCTGTGACCAGGCCTCATGGTGGATCAGGGCCTGATCAACCAGGATGTTATTGCTGGCTGCACGCAATCTAACGTACGAGCCACAGCCCGGCTGGCCAGGTACCGACTTGAGGTGCTTGTCCAGTGCCAGCTTAAAGACTGCCAGGGGTCTATTGGTAATCCCCCTTATGTGTGCTGGGAGGCAGTTGAACACTCTTGCGCCCCCTGACACTTATTGCATTGTCTCTTAACGTGCTAGTGACACCCCTGCTTTTCACTGGGGGGATGTTGCATCGTCTGCCGAGTCTTTTGCTCTCGTAGTGAGTGATTTTCGTGTGCAAGTTTGGTACTAGTCCCTTTAGGATTTTCCAGGTATATATAATCATGTATCTCTCTCGCCTGCGTTCCAGGGAATACAGGTTCAGGAACCTCAAGCGCTCCCAGTAATTGAGGTGTTTTATCTCCGTTATGCGCGCCGTGAAGGTTCTCTGTACATTTTCTAGGTCAGCAATTTCACCTGCCTTGAAAGGTGCTGTTAGTGTGCAGCAATATTCCAGCCTAGATAGAACAAGTGACCTGAAGAGTCATATGACTAAAACCCGCGTCAAGAAACACCTGTCTTGTTTTCTGACAAACCTTACCTAACCTGACCTCTACAATAAGAATTAGAAGTGTTTGCGGATGTATCAAATAATGGGTATGGTGCAGCTGTTTATTTTGGTTTATAGTGAGGCATAGCTACTAGCATAGCTAAATTAACTTTCCTGGAATATAGAGGTCTATATCTCAAATAGGTAGAGTTAACAATAACAGCATTACAAATAAACAGGACCGTTTCCAGGAAGTCAGAGTGAAATCTGATAGCGCAGAGACAATTCTGACTGAACGAAACTAATTCCTGGTGAAAGGTCTACAGGTCCACTTGAAACGCCTGAGAACCTAAGACCATAAGGTTCCAAATTCCGTCCTGCTCATGAATCGGTTCCAGCATCCAGGGAGCACTACAGGAGTCGCCAGAAATTTGAATATATATGATGTTCACTGTCGATAACTTCCAGAGCGGGAGGATGTAGAAGTTCTGAGGGACTGAGCTGCAGAGTTATGGATGTATACGTGCCTATATATATCTGTTGAAGGGAAGTATATTTTATACTCTAGTGTTGAGTTTTATTTGCTCTATATTCCAATTACGACCAGGTCTCACGGGCCATTCATTACCTGTGTTCGTGTGATGAATGGTTTTGAAAACCGACAAGTTGAAGAATCGAGACACTTATGCAACATATGGGAATCTTTATTCTGTGGCGAAATGTTTCTTCAATAAAGATTCCCATGTGTAACACAAGTGTCTCAATTCTTCCACGTGTGTTCGTAAGTCATTAATTAAACTAGAGAGAAAACTTCCATCAACCCACGGCACGTCGCCTCTCCATCAGCCCACGGTACGTCACCTCTCCATCAAACCACGGTACGTTACCTCTCCATCAACCCACGGTACGTCACCTCTCCATCAAACCACGGTACGTTACCTCTCCATCAAACCACGGTACGTTACCTCTCCATCAACCCACGGTACGTCACCTCTCCATCAAACCAAGGTACGTCACCTCTCCATCAAACCACGGTACGTCACCTCTCCATCAACCCACGGTACGTCACCTCTCCATCAAACCACGGTACGTCACCTCTCCATCAAACCACGGTACGTCACCTCTCCATCAAACCAAGGTACGTCACCTCTCCATCAAACCACGGTACGTCACCTCTCCATCAACCCACGGTACGTCACCTCTCCATCAACCCACGGTACGTCACCTCTCCATCAACCCACGGTACGTCACCTCTCCATCAAACCACGGTACGTCACCTCTCCATCAAACCACGGTACGTCACCTCTCCATCAAACCAAGGTACGTCACCTCTCCATCAAACCACGGTACGTCACCTCTCCATCAACCCACGGTACGTCACCTTTCCATCAACCCACGGTACGTCACCTCTCCATCAACCCACGGTACGTCACCTCTCCATCAGTTTCAGACCTTGGGATTGCTCTAATATAACTATTTAACTATCAAAAAAAAGTCACTAGCTTCGGAACAGTTTCTTAATTAAATGACCTGAAGTGTACGTGCCTTTATTCCCAGCTTGTGGGGATCTCCATGCCATTTACAACCATTGCAATCAATACCTTTATGCTCCTCTTTCATACCTCAGGAGCCTTTTAATAATTTACCTTGGTTATTTTCCGATAGATTTATATTGTCTTTATCAGCAAACGAGTTCTTTATTGACCGACCTCATTTAGAGGCCTTTTCCACGTTAACTTGAATTAAATGTCAACACTCAGGCAGCACATAATGTAATCTAAGTAATTTATCTAAAAATTCTAATTACCCACCTAAGGTTAACATGGTAATACTTTTTTCAGTTTACCATTTAATACTGAAAACAGATCGGCATTAATATCACTTACAACGAACATTAACTTTATCAATAACACTGTTAGCATTTACTAAAAGATTTTTATTTGCTTCTCAGAAACTAAAGTACGTAAGCAATATTATTGTTGATTATTATTTCTGGAGAGTGAAAGTCAAGTATTTAAGTGACTTATTAAACTTTAACCATTTAAGACATGGAAATGGCAGTTGGTATCGTCAGGGAGCATGTCAGTATAAACAAAATGGTAAGATTAATTCTGAAGGCGTCCCGTAGCTCGATCGCTACCGTACTCAGCTCACACACCGAGGTTCGGAGTTAGAATCTCCGACTAGGGCTGGAAAACATTAGGGCGATTGCTGTCCCTGTCCTTGTTCACCTATCAGTTTAAAATAGGCACCTGGGTGTTAGTGGACTGGTGTGGGTGGCATCCTGGGACAAAACTGACTTAATGTGCGGGAAATGCTCAGTATAACAAGCGGCTTTCTATATAGTAGTATGTCACTGTTGTCAGCTATGGTCTGTATACCTTGTACATGTACTGGTAGTAAAGATATAGATATATTACGTGTATTGTTTAATATAGCATCTGAATAGCCATTACTGAGAGCGAAATTTTTACAGAGGATCAATACTGATGTGTTAAATCCTGTAATTCATTCCATAAATAAGTCACACATATAGAAGATAATTTTAAGAACATAAGAACATAATGGAGGAACACTGCAGAAAGCCTACTGGCCCATGCAAGGCAGGTCCTTAAGAACATAAGAATGAAAAGAACATAAGAAGAATGAAGACGTTTCGGTCCATTCTGGACCATTATTAAGTCACAGAAAAAGTTAACTTAATGATACGTGATGAATCAAAATATTGTCTAACTTCAACTTTCTAACATTTAACGCTTAGTTTTGATTATAATAATTCACTTTGTAAGTGTGGATTACTTACGAACTGTTCCAGCAGTAAAGTGAATTATTTTTCACTGTAGTGAGTGTAAAGCTTAAGTCTACGTAATTAAGAGTTCCATTTAGCTATAACAACGATCTAACTTCAAATTCTGAATATCCTGGCAATTTTGACGTCAAAATAAGCATTTCGTTCGGATTTTTAACCCCGGAGGGTTAGCCACTTAGGATGATCCCAAGAAAGTCGGTGCGTCATCAAGGACTGTCTGACTTATTTCCTATTTGGGTCCTCAATCTTGTCCCCCAGGATGCGACCCACACTAGTCGACTAACACCTACTTGCTGCTAGGTGAACAGGACAACAGGTGTAAGGAAACGCGTCGAAATGTTTCTACCCCGCCGGGGATCGAACCCGGGCCCTCTGTGTGTAAAGTGAGAACTTTTCCAGCCAAGCCACGAGGTCGAGTCTCCCCAGAACATGGCTAGATAGTATTATTATTATTAGTGAAGTAACTGTGTCTCATCCAATGTTATATCTCAAGTGAGAGTAAGAAATATTTGAAGATGACTTAAAATAGGAGTGAGAACGATTACTTATTAAATTCCTCCCATAATTACCCTTTTCTTGTGGATGCTAGTTGTTAGGTAAGACACATATGCAACAGTTAGACAACTTTATTCCGAAACGTTTCGCCTACACAGTAGGCTTCTTCAGTCGAATACAGAAAGTAGGCAGGAACAGTAGAGATGTGAAGACGATGTAATCAGTCCATCACCCTTGAAGTCGTAGAATTTGAGGTTGTCAGTCCCTCGGCCTGGAGAAGTTCAGTTCCATAGTCAGGAACTATCTGAAGATCAAGCGACAGTGCGGAGACTTAAATACTGTCGGAAGGAGAGGTGCAGGGTAGTAGTAGTAGTAGTAGTAGTAGTAGTAGTAGTAGTAGTAGTAGTAGTAGTGAGAGGCCACTGAGAGGTCATGTCCCTCTCAGATCCAACACTTCTCACTTGAAAAGCTTGTCCAAGGTGTTTTCTGTACCAAGATGCCACGTGTTGCAGTGTCTGACAAGATGAACATCAAAATGGTATACAATACCGACAGGTTGTTAGGTAAGACACATATGCAACAGTTAGACAACTTTATTCCGAAACGTTTCGCCTACGACTTCAAGGGTGATGGACTGATTACATCGTCTTCACATCTCTACTTTTCCTGCCTACTTTCTGTATTCGACTGAAGAAGCCTACTGTGTAGGCGAAACGTTTCGGAATAAAGTTGTCTAACTGTTGCATATGTGTCTTACCTAACAACCTGTCGGTATTGTATACCATTTTGATGGATGCTAGTTGTTGCATCCCTTAGCTCTTACGTAAAATATTACACTTAGATATTAGTGGTCCAGGAACAAGCTTATGCTTGTTTGAGTGGGACTTGCACATGAGTAAATAGGATTATCAAAGCTTATTTCTTTGGTAGCATTGAAAATTGGGTTGGGCAAATATTTTATTAGTTGGATGGATTGTGAAGGACCTGCCTAGTATGGGCCAACAGGCCTGCTGCAGTGTTCCTCCTTTCTTATGTTCTTATCGATTCACCAGATACCCTTCACTATCTCTGGATGACTGCAGGAAGCATGCAATGTCTTATTAGCTGGAAATTATGGGTTAGAGTCTTCCAGCAGACCTCTTCTGGCGTCGTGGACATGTACAAGTTTCCCCATCAATATTCAATGGCCGACCAGTCTCACTAAACTCACTTGGTCTCAAAATTGCGTCTAATAATTGCGTGAGGGTATGGTAGTTAGTTCATTCAATGGACGTTGATGGACGGCTGGCGTCAGTTCTAGCCTCGTTTAAGCGTGAAATTGGCCTCTCGTTAAACTAACTTTAATCTCTGTTTACTTTTTACGTCATATTTATCAGTGATGCACAGTTTCGAAATTAAATTACTGTTATTGAAGTTATTAAGAATAATTGTAATTTTAATTTATTACATAAGAACATAAGAACATAAGAAAGGAGGAACACTGCAGCAGGCCTGTTGGCCCATACTAGGCAGGTCCTTTACAATTCATCCCACTAACAAACATTTGACCAACCCAATTTTCAATGCTACCCAAGAAATAAGCTCTGATGTGCAAGTCCCACTCATAAGAACATAAGAACATAAGAATGTAGGAACACTGCAGAAGGTTAGGTAAGACACATATGCAACAGTTAGGTATCTTTATTATGAAACGTTTCGCCTACACAGTAGGCTTCTTCAGTCAAGTACAGAAAAGTTGATAGAAGCAGAAGATACTTGAAGACGATGTAATCAGTCCATCACCCTTAAAGTTTTGAGGTGGTCAGTCCCTCAGTCTGGAGAAGAGCATTGTTCCATATTATGAAACAATATAGAGATGAAGTGACAGGATGGAGCTTTTTATAGCACCAAGAGGTGAGACGTAGGCCACTAGGAGAGGTAAGAACTCAGATGTTGAAAGGTCAGGTCCCTCTCAAATCCAGCCGCTCTCACTAGTGGAAGTTGTCGAAGTTGATTGCAGGTCTGTACCAAGATACCCTTGTGTTGCAGTGTCTGACAGATTGAACATTAAAATGGTATAAAATACCGACAGGTTGTTAGGCGAAACGTTTCATAATAAAGATACCTAACTGTTGCATATGTGTCTTACCTAACAACCTGTCGGTATTTTATACCATTTTAATGTTCACACTGCAGAAGGCCTACTGGCCCATACGAGGCAGGTCCTTATCAAAACGACATCGAGTCCTGGAGATGGGAAGTACAGTGCCTGCACTCTGAAGGAGGGGTGTTAATGTTGCAGTTTAAAAACTGTAGTGTAAAGCACCCTTCTGGCAAGACAGTGATGGAGTGAATGATGGTGAGAGTTTTTCTTTTTCGGGCCACCCTGCCTTGGTGGGAATCGGCCAGTGTGATAATAATAATAATATCTACCTAAAGCTACTCAAGAAACAACTCCCGCACCCCCCAACACCAATCAAACCCAGCCCCTCCCGCTCATATATATGTCCAGTCTCTTCTTAAAGCTACCCAAGGTCCTAGCCTCTATCACCCCACTGGGAAGACTGTTCCACGCATCTACAACTCTGTTAGAAAACCAGTACTTACCTATGTCCTTTCTAAATCTAAATTTATCCAACTTAAATCCATTATTCCTGGTTCTTACCTGGTTCGACACCCTCAGTACTTTATTAATGTCTCCCTTGTTTATGCCCGTCATCCACTTATACACTTCAATGATATCTCCCCTCATTCTACGCCTCTCCAGAGAGTGGAGATTTAAGGCTTTAAGTCTATCTTCATACGGGAGGTTCCTTACACAGTAAATCATTTTAGTCATTCTTCTCTGTATGTTATCTAATGAGTCTATGTCCATCCTGTAGTAAGGGGACCAAAACTGAGCAGCATAATCTAAATGAGGCCTCACTAGTGATGTATAGAGCTGTAAAATAACTTTTGGACTTCTGTTACTTATACTTCTTGAGATAAATCCAAGTAATCTGTTGGCCTTGTTGCGCACACTGAGGCACTGCTGTCTTGGCTTTAGATTTCTGCTTACCATGACTCCCAAGTCTTTTTCACATTCTGTATGACCAAGCTCTACTTCACCTAGATTATAGCTTCGAGGGTTATTTTCATTACCAAGGGCAAGTACCTTACACTTATCCACATTAAACTTCATCTGCCATTTCTCAGACCAAGACATTAATTTGTTCAAATCGTCCTGGAGTTCATTGATATCCTCCTCAGAGTGAATTATACGGCCTATCTTTGTATCATCAGCAAACTTACTCATGTCACTAGTAATCCCTTCATCAAGGTCATTAATGTAAATTATGAACAAGAGAGGGCCTAAAACTGATCCTTGTGGAACGCCACTAGTGACTAATCCCCATTCAGATTTCACTCCATTAATGGTAACTCTCTGCTTTCTATTGGTAAGCCATGCCTCAATCCATGCTAGAACCCTACCATGAGCTGCCACTTTTCTTAAGAGTCTCTTGTGAGGTACTCTGTCGAAGGCTTTACTAAAATCCAAATAAACAATATCATATTCCTTATCACTGTCAACTGCCTCAAATGTTCTATTGAAGAACGTCAGTAAGTTTGTCAGGCAGGAACGACCTCTCGTGAATCCATGCTGAGATTCATTTATCAAGTTATGCTCTTCAAGGTGACTTCTGATAATGTCATCTATAATTGATTCTAATAACTTGCCCACTATAGATGTCAGGCTTATTGGACGGTAATTTGAAGGAGTGGACTTATCCCCTGATTTGAATATAGGAACCACATTAGCCATCTTCCACATCTCTGGCACAACACTGGTAAGGATGGACGCATTGAATACACTCGTTAATGGCTGACTAAGCTCCATCTTGCATTCCTTAAGTACCCTTGAAAACAACTCATCGGGTCCCGGGGACTTATTTTGTTTCAGTTTGTCTATCTGTTTAATAACCATGTCCCTCGTGACAGTAATATTAGTTAACTTAAATTCATCAGGAACTAAATAATTGTTAATTACTGGAATCTCATTTACATCTTCCTGTGTAAAAACTGACAAAAAATAGTCATTAAATAAGGAACACATTTCCAGTTCATTATCCGTCAGCTGTCCATTCCCAGATTTCAGAGGTCCTACTTTTTCCTTCACCTTCGTCCTATACACTTGAAAGAACCCCTTTGGATTAGTCTTTGATTCATTAGCAACTCTAATTTCATAGTCACGTTTAGCCTTTCTAATCGCCTTATTTACTTCTCTTTTAAGCTGAACATATTGGTCAGTAAGGTTAACCTCTCCTCTTCTGATGCGCCTATAAATTCCCCTTTTCTCCCCTAATCGATGCTTTAGACTCCTGTTAACCCATTTGGGATCGTTATTATTAGACCTAATTTCTCTCTGGGGAATGTATATACTCTGGGCACTGTGTACATTATTAAGAAAACAATCATAAAAGCAGATCCCTTCATATTCATAAGTATGATTATCGTCAATAAAATCATTAGCTAGATAACCCCAATCAAGATTAGACAGATGTTCCCTAAGTCCATTATAATCGGCAGAACGAAAATCGGGGATTTTTACTGTATTATCATTATTCTTGCATTCCCAATTAATGCTAAAGGTGATGGATTTGTGATCACTTGCGCCAAGCTCTTCAGTGATCTCCAGATTATTCACGAGTGTTTCCTTATTTGACAAGACTAGGTCTAGCAAATTATTACCCCTGGTAGGTTCAGTTACACTCTGTTTCAGAAAACAGTCCTGAACTGTTTCCATGAAGTCACTGGACTCTAGATTACCTGTCAAAGAATTCCAGTCAATTTGGCTAAAGTTAAAGTCCCCTACTATGACTACGTTACTGTGTCCAGAAGCCCTAACAATTTCGTCCCAAAGAAGTCTCCCTCTATCGTGATCCAAGCCTGGAGGTCGGTATATTACACCTAGAATTAGTTTTTCTTGACCCTCCACGAACTCTACCCAACATTAAAATGGTATAAAATACCGACAGGTTGTTAGGTAAGACACATATGCAACAGTTAGGTATCTTTATTATGAAACGTTTCGCCTACACAGTAGGCTTCTTCAGTCAAGTACAGAAAAGTTGATAGAAGCAGAAGATACTTGAAGACGATGTAATCAGTCCATCACCCTTAAAGTATTGAGGTGGTCAGTCCCTCAGTCTGGAGAAGAGCATTGTTCCATAGTATGAAACAATATGGAGAAGAAGTGACAGGATGGAGCTTTTTATAGCGCCAAGAGGTGAGACGTAGACCACTAGGTGAGGTAAGAACTCAGATGTTGAGAGGTCAGGTCCCTCTCAAATCCAGCCCCTCTCACTAGTGGAAGTTGTCAAAGTTGATTGCAGGTCTGTACCAAGATACCCTTGTGTTGCAGTGTCTGACAGATTGAACATTAAAATGGTATAAAATACCGATAGGTTGTTAGGTAAGACACATATGCAACAGTTAGGTATCTTTAAATACCTTTAGATACCTAACTGTTGCATATGTGTCTTACCTAACAACCTGTCGGTATTTTATACCATTTTAATGTTCAATCTGTCAGACACTGCAACACAAGGGTATCTTGGTACAGACCTGCAATCAACTTTGACAACTTCCACTAGTGAGAGGGGCTGGATTTGAGAGGGACCTGACCTCTCAACATCTGAGTTCTTACCTCACCTAGTGGTCTACGTCTCACCTCTTGGCGCTATAAAAAGCTCCATCCTGTCACTTCTTCTCCATATTGTTTCATACTATGGAACAATGCTCTTCTCCAGACTGAGGGACTGACCACCTCAATACTTTAAGGGTGATGGACTGATTACATCGTCTTCAAGTATCTTCTGCTTCTATCAACTTTTCTGTACTTGACTGAAGAAGCCTACTGTGTAGGCGAAACGTTTCATAATAAAGATACCTAACTGTTGCATATGTGTCTTACCTAACAACAACTCTACCCAAACAGACTCTGTTACTGCTCCATCTATTTTTATACCTTTTTTTATGCAACAATTAATATTTTCTCGAACATACAATGCAACTCCTCCCCCCTTCCCATTACATCTTTCCACATTGAATAACTTAAATCCCTGAATATTACACTCAGCAGTCATATCCCGACTCTTTAAATCATACCACGTTTCAGTTAATGCAATGATATCAAAGTTCCCAGCACATGCTACCAAACGTAGTTCATTAATTTTATTTCTTTCACTTCGACTGTTAGCATAAAATACCATCATATGTTTTTTCTTCTGCACATTTTTCCTATTCATCTTTGTTTTTACACAATTTCTGAAATTATCATTACCCAGAGTTACTCCATGACAGTTACTATTAAGATTCTTAATATCAGAGCATAAGTCAATATATCCATATTCATTATTAATCATTTCAAAACCCATACCTCTAACTAATCCTAGTTTAAAGTCCTAACAACCCCCTCAACTGAGTTAGCAAGAAAACCCACACCTGCCCTGGATAAGTGAACCCCATCCTTGGCATACATGTCATTTCGGCCATAGAAGTTGTCCCAGTTGTCAATGAATGGTACTGCATTATCCTTACAGTGTTTATCCAGCCAACAATTAATACCAATTGCTCTGGACAACCATTCATTACCAACACCTCTTCTTGGCAAAATGCCACATATAACAGGGCGCCCCCCCTTCTTCCTAATCATGTCTATAGCTGTCCTGAACTTTCTAACTAAATCCTCACTTCTACGCTTGCCTACATCATTGCCTCCAGCACTGAGGCAAATAATAGGATTGATCCCATTACCGTTCATGATGTTGTCAAGCCGGCTAACAATGTCCTCCATCCCAGCCCCAGGAAAGCATACCCTTTGTCTCCTACTCCTGTCCTTCAAGCAGAATGCCCTATCCATGTATCTAACCTGGCTATCCCCAACAACAACAATATTCTTACCTTCCTTGTTGTCGTTCGTCGTGACGATCCCAGTAGTAGACTCACATTCGTCGGGTAGCACCGAGAATGCGTTGGAGGCTTCCACGGGAGTTTCCACAGCATTCGTCTTCTTGATCGTCAACTTCGTCGTCCCCTGCTGTCCAACCACTGACCACGACCCCTTCTTGACCTGAGGACTCGAAACAGGAGGACTACTACGAATCCTCTTGTTTTCCTCGGTCAATCGCCGTATCTCCATCTTCGCTGCCCTCAATTCTTCCTTAAGTTGCTGGTAAAGTTGCTCGATGGAGGGCATCTTGGTTCAGTCCACGGGAGCAAACAAGACACTTCTTCACAGAGTTAAGTACAGGTCAGCACTCAAGAGCACACAAACAGGTCTTCACTGAGCTAAGTACACGTCACCACTGTGCTAAGTACACGTCACCACTGAGCTAAGTACACGTCACCACTGAGCTAAGTACACGTCACCACTGAGCTAAGTACACGTCACCACGTTATTATGTACATCTGTGTTGGTGTTCTTTTGACTCTGTGTCGTGATGTGGAATTATGTGCTCAGTTCGTCTCTGTCAAACTAAATTGTTCATTGTTGTGGAAAGATATGCTCAGATGTTCGTTAGTGTGATATAATGTGTAAAGTTGTTTATTGCTGTGAGACATTACGTTCTGTGCCTCACGCTCCCAGCCAAGCTAGGTGTTTTACCGTCATCCGAAGACATCCGGTGGTGTGGGTGCCTCTGAGCTAATTTCATTCTACTCCCTGTTTGGTGTACTATCCCACTCAGCAGTATTTTATACTATTGTAACCACGAACGAGTCATATTGATCAATAACAACACTGCGACTAGCCAAGGACTCGAACCCATGCTGCTTTGGCCCGCCTCAAGGTGAGCGAAAACACATGATGCTCTAACCCACAGGACCACGGAATCCTACAAGACTGCGTATAG